>NW_027307924.1:0-137000 GCF_047496885.1 Scyliorhinus torazame | reverse complement strand
ACGTGGTCGCAGTGTCTCAGCGTCTTCTTCGAACCCCGTGGAGCCGTCGATGCTGGGGTCCATTGTTGTCGTCCAAGATGGCGGCGGGGTGAACAAAATGGCCGCCCCCATGCATCGCACATGGCTGGGGGGTCCCAAGATGGCAGCGGGAGTGGACAAAATGGCCGCACCCATGCATCGCACATGGCTGGGGGGGTCACAAGATGGCGGCGCCCATCCTCCCCTCGTGGTGGCCGGGACCCAAAATGGCGGCACCTGCGGGTCACACATGGGGCGCTGGGGGGGGGGGGGGGGGTTGGGGAGCGTTTGGGATGCGCTGGACTCTTTCTTCTCCGGGGACAGCGGTGACCCCCCGGGACCGGCACACAGCCGCGAAATGGCCCTTTTTGCCGCAGCTCTTGCAAATCGCTGCGCGGGCCGGGCAGCGCTGCCGGGGGTGTTTCGCCTGGCCGCAGAAATAGCAGCGGGCCCCCTCGGGATGATCTGCCACTTTAACCGTGCAAACCTGTGAGGGGGGAGGGTTTGTCGCGACGGGGGTCCACGGAGCCCAAGGGGCTGCCGCACGGTCGGGGCCGTAGGCGCGGGCGTTTTGCGCGGCCACATCTAGGGAGGCTGCAAGGGCCCATGCCTCTGAGAGTCCTAGCGACTCTCTTTCTAAAAGTCTTTGGCGGATTTGGGGAGAGTTCATACCTGCCACAAACTCATCGCGAATTAACATGTCCATGTGTTCAGCCGTGTTTACTGGCGGGCAGCTGCAGGCCCGTCCCAAAATTAGCAGCGCGGCGTAGAATTCGTCTAGCGATTCTCCGGGCCTTTGCCGTCTCGTTGCGAGTTGGTAGCGCGCGTAGACCTGGTTCACTGGGCGAACATAGATGCTCTTTAGCGCTGCGAACGCCGTCTGGAAATCCTCTGCGTCTTCGATCAGAGGGAAAATCTCCGTGCTTACCCTCGAGTGCAGGACCTGCAGTTTCTGGTCTTCTGTGATCCGGCCGGGGGCCGTTCGGAGGTAGGCCTCGAAACAAGTCTGCCAGTGTTTAAATACTGCTGCCGAGTTCAGACAACATGGACAAGCTCCACGGCACCCACAGCCCAGCCCTCCGCCACCCAGCCCTTCCCACGGCACCCACCGCCCTCCGCCACCCAGCCCTGCCCACGGCACCCACCGCCCTCCGCCACCCAGCCCTTCCCACGGCACCCACAGCCCTCCGCCACCCAGCCCTGCCCACGGCACCCACCGCCCTCCGCCACCCAGCCCTTCCCACGGCACCCACAGCCCTCCGCCACCCAGCCCTTCCCACGGCACCCACAGCCCGGCCCTCCGCCACCCAGCCCTTCCCACGGCACCCACAGCCTCCGCCACCCAGCCCTTCCCACGGCACCCACAGCCCTCCGCCACCCAGCCCTGCCCACGGCACCCACAGCCCTCCGCCACCCAGCCCTTCCCACGGCACCCACAGCCCTCCGCCACCCAGCCCTTCCCACGGCACCCACAGCCCTCCGCCACCCAGCCCTTCCCACGGCACCCACAGCCCGGCCCTCCGCCACCCAGCCCTGCCCACGGCACCCACCGCCCTCCGCTCCGCCAGTCACCTGAATGGAGATTGGCGGAGGTGCGGATTCCTGAGCAGCGCCTCCCTTACGACAGCCGCCACTCCTGACGGGGGAGAGCTGCGGCGCCTGGAGACCGTGTTCCAGACTTTGAGGAGGTCCTGGTACAAGACGGGCAGCGCCAACAGAGAGTTCCGAAGACCCTGCTGGTCCACAGACAGGAGCCGCACGTCGTAGTTCAGGCCGAGCCCCTGGGGGGAGAAATCCGTCGCCAGGGCCCCACCGTGGAGGAGGCTCAGCGTACAGGTAACGCTGCAGAGTCTGAGGGTGGAAAGTGGCAGTCTGGGTGCGGAGGCACACCAGCGCCTGACCGCCCTCCGCCATCGGGAGACTCCAGACCTCCGCAGCGACCCCGTGCAGTCGATTGTCCCGGAGGAACCGAAGCCGGGCTCTCTGGATGGTGGGACAAAGCCAGGGGGGGGAGTCAGTGACCAGCCGGGACCACAGCATGGAGGCGATCAGCTGGTTTATGACGAGAACTCGGCCCCTGTGGGACAGCACTCGGAGCCGTCCTGTCCAGCGTCCCAGGCCAGCGGTGACCTTGGTCTCCAGCTCCTGCCCGTTCGCCGGCCAGGCTCCCTCTGCCGGGCAAAGGTGGACTCCCAGGTCGAGGCTGTTGGTCCGACTCCAGCTGAAGGGCCCGAGCTCCTCCGGGAGGGGGGTCCACCTGCCACGGACCGACCAGGAGTCCGGAACATTTGGCCCAGTTGATCCGTGCGGAGGACGCGGCGGAGTAGACAGCTTGGCTCTCTCGCATCCTCCGGGGGTCCCCGGGGTCAGTGACCATGAGGAACACGGCATCAGCGTCCGCCGAGAGGACCACCCCCCCGTCCGGCTCGCGCAGAACCAGCCCCGTGAACCCCCTCCGCAGGAGGCACAGGAAAGGCTCCACGCAGAGGGAATAATGTTGGCCGGACAGGGGGCAGCCCTGACGCACTCCTCTCCCAAAGCGAAGGGGCGCCATCAGGGACACGTTAACCTTAATCAGACTCTCCGAGGCGGCGGACAGTAACCGGATCCGGGGGACAAAATACCACCCGAACCCGACAGCTCGCAGAGTCCCGAGCAAATCCCCGGGCCCCACCCTGTCGAACACCTTCTCCTGGTCAAGAGACAGGGAGGCGCTCGACATACCAGTCCGCTGGGTAAAGTGAATAATGTCCCGGGCCAGGTGGATATTGTCGTAGATTGTGCGGTCCGGGACTGTGTAGGACTGGTCAGGGTGGATCATGTGGTCCAGCTCGGGGCCAAGGCGTAAAGACAGCACCTTGGCTAATAATTTATAGTCCGTTCTGAGGAGGGAGACCGGTCGCCAGTTCGTAAGTCGGTGGAAATCCCCCTTCTTGGGAAGCCGGGCAATGACGGCCCTGCGCCACGCAATGGGCACCTCCCCAGGACGTCCCAGCACGCCCTGAAGAACTCCACGGTCAGCCCGTCCTGCCCTGGGGATTTGCCCCGTGAGAGGCTGTGCAGGGCGCCGGTCAGCTCTTGGAGGTTGATGGCATTATCGAGCTTCCCGGCGCCCTCCGGGCCCACCTGCGGCAGGTCCTCCCACAGAACTCTGCAAGCGTCCTCGCTGGACGGACCCGGAGAGAAGAGGTCGGAGTAAAAACCCCTAATCAGGGTCCTGACCCCCTCCAGATCCGAGACGAGGGGCCGGTCGTCGGCCAGCAGCGTAGAAACCTGCCGACGGGCCCCGCGTCCTCTTTCCAGCGAGTAGAAGAAGCGGGAGCCGCGGTCCATGTCCGTTAGGAGACGGATCCGCGACCTCACGTACGCGCCGCGGGACCCGGCGAGTTTCAGGTCCCGCAGTGCGCCCCTCTTCTCCCTGTACACCAGCCCCAGGGCCGGGCCTCATCGGGCTGAGCGAGACGTGACTCCAGATCGAGGAGTTCCTCAGCCAGGTTGGCGATCGTGGAGTTCCGCCCCGCCGAAGACCCCTTCGTGTACCCCTGACAGAAGGCACGGTTCTGGGCCTTGCCCACATCCCACCGCAGCCTCAAGGAGGGGAAGCCACCCCGCTTCCTTCTCCAGCCGGCCCAGAAATGGCAGAACGAGTCCAGGAACCGCTCGCCCTCCAGCAGCAGGTTGTTAAAGTGCCAGTACGCGGACCGTGTCTGAGCGCGGGACGGGGCGAGACCCGCCCACACCAGGTGGTGATCCGAGCGCGGCACCTGCTCCATGGAGGCCGTCGGAACGCTGGGGAAGTACGTCTTGGAAATGTAAAGACGGTCGATGCTGGACGCGCTGAACTGGGGCCGCACAGAGGTGCGCCCCCGCAATTCAGGATGGAGAGTCCGCCAGACATCCACCAAGTCAAAGGACCTAACCAGGTCCCTCAACTCCACCACCGCAGCCAGGCCGCGCTGGACTTCACCACGGTCCTTGTCCCGGAGGGTGCAATTAAAATCCCCTCCGAGGACGATGCACTTGCCCACCGGGATGGTGCCTGGAAGAGTGGACACCTTTTGTGAAGAAAGCCGCCTGCTGCGGTCCGGCCACGGGAGCGGATACATTTACAAAGTGAATCACCGCTGCCCCGAAACGGGCCTTTAGGTGCAGCAGACGGCCTGGCACCGGCTCCTTGACCCCCCCCCAAGATCTCCAGCTGAAAATGTGGAGCCAACAAGATAGCCACCCCGCCCGAACGTGGGGCCAGGTGACTCATGAAGACTCCTCCTTGCCCCTCCAGGGTCCCCTGAGCTTCGTCACCCGGATGGCCTGGGTTTCCTGCAGGAAGCACACCCCGTACTTTCCGTCCCGGAGGATAGACAGGAACTGGAGACGGTGGTGCGCGTGGCTGCTGCCGTTGATGTTGAGGCTGGCCATGGTTACCTCCATGTCAGCAGCAATAGTTATCCATCACCTTCAGTGCTCAGAGTGGGGGTACCGCCCCCTCCACTCCCTCAGGAGTCCCACAAGGAGCGGAACAGCTTGGCGCTGCTCCTCCTGGTCTTGATCGAACTCCCGGGCCTCTCTGACATAGACCCGGGCGGAGCCAAGGAGCAGCCCCAGATTTCCCCAGCTGCCCAGGGCCAGCCGCACACAGTCCGGGTGACCATGGAGCGTTCCCAGAAATGTCCGGCGTTCCCCAGGGGGGACGAGGGGAGACTCGGTGCCGGGTGTGAGGGTGCCCTCTGCCTCGCTGCAGAGAGCGTCTAACTCCTCCTCCTCACCCGCCACCGAGCAGCCTTCCTCCTCCGAACGGTCACCTCCCGAGCTCGAGTCCCCCGCCACATGGAGTATGGCGGGCGGCACGGGCCCACCGGCTAACCCTTGGCCCCAGTCGACCCCACCCCCAGGGTCGTCCTCAGGCAGGTCCCTCGCAGGCTCCTCCCGCGGCTCAGGGCCCGTGGACGGCGCCTCCACCCACGCCGGCGACTCCGGGACATCGGAGAGGCCCCCCGGAAACATGTCCGGGTTGAAAACAGGGCTCTCCGGCGTCGCCCGCCCGGGTGTAGAGGGCGGGGAGCCTTCCCCGTCCTCCCCCGTCCACGGCCCACAGCGGCACGATGAGCGGTCGCTGCTGCTGCCGGCCCCCGGCGATGGTGAAGAGGAGGCGTCCGGGGAGGAAACTTACACCGGGCAGGACGGGACCCCAGGGGCTTCGACTCCGCTCGACCCCGGGTCCTCCTGCTCGGGGGGCGACAGCAGCTCGAGTGGCTCGGGGGCCTCGGAGGCCCCCCCGGCCTTGCTTCTCTTCATTGTGTGCCCCGGGCCAGGCGTCAGGGGGATGGGCACCAACACGGGAGAGATGGGGCAGGAGGAGCTCGGTGGGGAGGGAGGGCGGGACGTTTGATAGAACAACACGTTCTGCGGTGGCCTCCAGCGTCTCCACCGCCACGTGTGTCCCGCCCACCGTGAGCCCCCTTTCCAGGGCCCGCTGGGCCGCCTGCTCGGCCCGCAGGAAGAACCCGGCCTTGCCGTACATCCGCGAGGCGGCTACGATGGCCGAGGGGCCGACAGCCCCGCCCATCGCACGGGTGCCCGCCTCAATGGTCATGGTAGGGTGGGCATAGCACTTCACCCCCAGCTGCCGCGTGAGCAGGCGGGAGGGCGAGGGCACCGCGGGGGCAGCGGAGCGACGGGAGGCTGCCGCCCCCACATAATGTCTTGTCCGCCCTGCCCCCGGCAGTGGAGGATGCCCCTGAGGTGCTGGCCAGAGGGTGGGAGGGCAGGAGGCCGGGCCTGCAGCCCTGGATGGTCCCACTCCCACCTCAGGCAGAGGGGTGGGAGGACAGGAGACTGGGCCTGCAGCCCTGGATGATCCCACTCCCACCTCAGGCAGTGGGGTGGGAGGATAGGAGGCTGGGCCTGCAGACCTGGATGGTCCCACTCCCACCTCAGGCAGAGGGGCGGGAGGACAGGAGGCTGGGCCTGCAGCCCCAGGCGGTCCCACTCCCACCTCAGGCAGAGGAGTGGGAGGATAGGAGGCCGGGCCTGCAGCCCCGGATGGTCCCACTCCCACCTCAGGCAGAGGGGTGGGAGGACAGGAGGCCGGGCCTGCAGCTCCGGATGGTCCCAGTCCCACCTCAGGCAGAGGGGTGGTAGGACAGGAGACTGGGCCTGCAGCCCTGGATGGTCCCACTCCCACCTCAGGCAGAGTGGTGGGAGGACAGGAGGCTGGGCCTGCAGCTCTGGATGGTCCCACTCCCACCTCAGGCAGAGGGGTGGGAGGACAGGAGGCCGGGTCAGCAGCCCCGAATGGTCCCGCTCCCACCTCAGGCAGAGGGGTGGGAGGACAGGAGGCCGGGCCTGCAGCCCTGGATGGTCCCAGTCCCACCTCAGGCAGAGGGGTGGGGGACAGGAGGCTGGGCCTGCAGCCCTGGATGGTCCCACCTCAGGAAGAGGGGTGGGAGGACAGGAGGCCGGGCCTGCAGCCCTGGATGGTCCAAGTCCCACCTCAGGCAGAGGGGTGGGAGGACAGGAGGCTGGGCCTGCAGCCCTGGATGGTCCCAGTCCCACCTCAGGCAGAGGGGTGGGAGGACAGGAGGCCGGGCCTGCAGCCCTGGATGCTCCCAGTCCCACCTCAGGCAGAGGGGTGGGAGGACAGGAGGCTGGGCCTGCAGCCCCAGGCGGTCCCACTCCCACCTCAGGCAGAGGAGTGGGAGGATAGGAGGCCGGGCCTGCAGCCCTGGATGGTCCCACTCCCAACTCAGGCAAAGGGGTGGGAGGACAGGAGGCCGGTCCTGCAGCCCTGGATGGTCCCACTCCCACCTCAGGCAGAGGGGTGAGAGGACAGGAGGCCGGGCCTGCAGCCCTGTATGGTCCCACTCCCACCTCAGGCAGACGGGTGAGAGGACAGGAGGCTGGGCCTGCAGCCCCGGATGGTCCCAGTCCCACCTCAGGCAGAGGGGTGGGAGGCCAGGAGGCCGGGCCTGCAGCTCTGGATGGTCCCAGTCCCACCTCAGGCAGAGGGGTGGGAGGACAGGTGACTGGGCCTGCAGCCCTGGATGGTCCCACTCCCACCTCAGGCAGAGTGGTGGGAGGACAGGAGGCTGGGCCTGCAGCTCTGGATGGTCCCACTCCCACCTCAGGCAGAGGGGTGGGAGGACAGGAGGCGGGGCCAGCAGCCCCGAATGGTCCCGCTACCACCTCAGGCAGAGGGGTGGGAGGACAGGAGGCCGGGCCTGCAGCCCTGGATGGTCCCAGTCCCACCTCAGGCAGAGGGGTGGGAGGACAGGAGGCCGGGCCTGCAGCCCTGGATGGTCCCACTCCCACCTCAGGCAGAGGGGTGGGAGGACAGGAGACCGGGCCTGCAGCCCTGGATGGCCCCACTCCCACCTCAGGCAGAGGGGTGGGAGGACAGGAGCCCGGGCCTGCAGCCCTGGATGGTCCCAGTCCCACCTCAGGCAGAGGGGTGGGAGGGTAGGAGGCTGAGCCTGCAGTCCTGGATGGTCCCACTCCTACCTCAGGCAGAGGGGTGGGAGGGCTGGTGGTCGGGCCTGCAGCCCTGGATGGTCCCAATCCCACCTCAGGCAGAGGGGTGGGAGGTTAGGAGGCTGGGCCTGCAGTCCTGGATGGTCCCACTCCTACCTCAGGCAGAGGGGTGGGAGGGCAGGAGGCTGAGCCTGCAGCCCTGGATGGTCACGCTCCCACCTCAGGCAGAGGGGTGGGAGGACAGGAGACAGGGTCTGCAGCCCTGGATGGTCCCAGTCCCACCTCAGGCAGAGGGATGGGAGGACAGGAGGCTGGGCCTGCAGCCCTGGATGGTCCCATTCCCACCTCAGGCAGAGGGGTGGGAGGACAGGAGGCTGGGCCTGCAGCCCTGGATGGTCCCACGCCCACCTCAGGCAGAGGGGTGGGAAGGCAGGAGGCTGGGCCTGCAGCCCTGGATGGTCCCACTCCCACCTCAGGCAGAGGGGTGGGAGGACAGGAGGCTGGGCCTGCAGCCATAGGCGGTTCCACTCCCACCTCAGGCAGAGGGGTGGGAGGACAGGAGGCTGTGCCTGCAGCCCTGGATGGTCCCAGCCCCACCTCAGACAGAGGGGTGGGAGGACAGGAGGCCGGGCCTGCAGCCCTGGATAGTCCCACTCCCACCTCAGGCAGAGGGGTGGGAGGACAGGAGGCTGGGCCTGCAGCCCTGGATGGTCCCACTCCCACCTCAGGCAGAGGGGTGGGAGAACAGGAAGCCGGGCCTGCAGCCCTGGATGGTCCCGCTCCCACCTCAGGTAGAGGGGTGGGAGGACAGGAGGCTGGGCCTGCAGTCCTGGATGGTCTCACTCCCACCTCAGGCAGAGGGGTGGGAGGACAGGAGGCCGGGCCTGCATCCCTGGATGGCCCCAGTCCCACCTCAGGCAGAGGTCTGGGAGGACAGGAGGCAGGGTCTGCAGCCCTGGATGGTCCCACTCCCACCTCAGGCAGAGGGGTGGGATGACAGGAGGCTGGGCCTGCAGCCTGGATGGTCCCACTCTCACCTCAGGCAGAGGGTTGGGAGGACAGGAGGCTGGGCCTGCAGCCTGGATTGTCACACTCCCACCTCAGGCAGAGGGGTGGAAGGACAGGAGTCTGGGCCTGCAGCCCTGGATGGTCCCACTCCCACCTCAGGCAGAGGGGTGGGAGGACAGGAGGCTGGGCCTGCAGCCCTGGATGGTCACAGTCCCACCTCAGGCAGAGGGGTGGGGGGACAGGAGGCTGGGCCTGCAGCCCTGGATGGTCACAGTCCCACCTCAGGCAGAGGGGTGGGAGGACATGAGGCTGGGCCTGCAGCCCTGGATGGTCACACTCCCACCTCAGGCAGAGGGGTGGGAGGACAGGAGGCCGGGCCTGCAGCCATGGATGGTCCCACGCCCACCTCAGGCAGAGGGGTGAGAGGACAGGAGGCTGGGCCTGCAGCCCCGGATTGTCCCAGTCCCACCTCAGGCAGAGGGGTTGGAGGACAGGAGGCCGGGCCTGCAGCCCTGGATGGTCCCAGTCCCACCTCAGGCAGAGGGGTGGGAGGACAGGAGACTGGGCCTGCAGCCCTGGATGGTCCCACTCCCACCTCATCAGAGGGGTGGGAGGACAGGAGACAGGGCCTGCAGCCCTGGATGGTCCCAGTCCCACCTCAGGCAGAGGGGTTGGAGGACAGGAGGCCGGGCCTGCAGCCCTGGATGGTCCCAGTCCCACCTCAGGCAGAGGGGTGGGAGGACAGGAGACTGGGCCTGCAGCCCTGGATGGTCCCACTCCCACCTCAGGCAGAGGGATGGGAGGACAGGAGGCAGGGCCTGCAGCCTTGGATGGTCCCATTCCCACCTCAGGCAGAGGGGTGGGAGGACAGGAGGCTGGGCCTGCAGCCCTGGATGGTCCCACGCCCACCTCAGGCAGAGGGGTGGGAAGGCAGGAGGCTGGGCCTGCAGCCCTGGATGGTCCCAGCCCCACCTCAGGGAGAGGGGTGGGAGGACAGGAGGCCGGGCCTGCAGCCCTGGATAGTCCCACTCCCACCTCAGGCAGAGGGGTGGGAGGACAGGAAGCCGGGCCTGCAGCCCTGGATGGTCCCGCTCCCACCTCAGGCAGAGGGGTGGGAGGACAGGAGGCTGGGCCTGCAGTCCTGGATGGTCTCACTCCCACCTCAGGCAGAGGGGTGGGAGAACAGGAGGCCGGGCCTGCATCCCTGGATGGCCCCAGTCCCACCTCAGGCAGAGGTCTGGGAGGACAGGAGGCTGGGCCTGCAGCCTGGATTGTCACACTCCCACCTCAGGCAGAGGGGTGGAAGGACAGGAGGCTGGGCCTGCAGCCCTGAATGGTCCCACTCCCACCTCAGGCAGAGGGGTGGGAGGACAGGAGGCTGGGCCTGCAGCCCTGGATGGTCACAGTCCCACCTCAGGCAGAGGGGTGGGAGGACAGGAGGCTGGGCCTGCAGCCCTGGATGGTCACAGTCCCACCTCAGGCAGAGGGGTGGGAGGACATGAGGCTGGGCCTGCAGCCCTGGATGGTCACACTCCCACCTCAGGCAGAGGGGTGGGAGGACAGGAGACCGGGCCTGCAGCCCTGGATGGTCCCACGCCCACCTCAGGCAGAGGGGTGAGAGGACAGGAGGCTGGGCCTGCAGCCCCGGATGGTCCCAGTCCCACCTCAGGCAGAGGGGTTGGAGGACAGGAGGCCGGGCCTGCAGCCCTGGATGGTCCCAGTCCCACCTCAGGCAGAGGGGTGGGAGGACAGGAGACTGGGCCTGCAGCCCTGGATGGTCCCACTCCCAACTCAGGCAGAGGGGTGGGAGGACAGGAGGCTGGGCCTGCAGCTCTAGATGGTTCCACTTCCACCTCAGGCAGAGGGGTGGGAGGACAGGAGGCCGGGCCTGCAGCCCTGGATGGTCCCACTCCCACCTCAGGCAGAGGGGTGGGAGGACAGGAGGCTGGGCCTGCAGCCCTGGATGGTCACAGTCCCACCTCAGGCAGAGGGGTGGGAGGACATGAGGCTGGGCCTGCAGCCCTGGATGGTCACACTCCCACCTCAGGCAGAGGGGTGGGAGGACAGGAGACCGGGCCTGCAGCCCTGGATGGTCCCACGCCCACCTCAGGCAGAGGGGTGAGAGGACAGGAGGCTGGGCCTGCAGCCCCGGATGGTCCCAGTCCCACCTCAGGCAGAGGGGTTGGAGGACAGGAGGCCGGGCCTGCAGCCCTGGATGGTCCCAGTCCCACCTCAGGCAGAGGGGTGGGTGGACAGGAGACTGGGCCTGCAGCCCTGGATGGTCCCACTCCCAACTCAGGCAGAGGGGTGGGAGGACAGGAGGCTGGGCCTGCAGCTCTAGATGGTTCCACTTCCACCTCAGGCAGAGGGGTGGGAGGACAGGAGGCCGGGCCTGCAGCCCTGGATGGTCCCACTCCCACCTCAGGCAGAGGGGTGGCAGGACAGGAGTCTGGGCCTGCAGCCTGGATGGTCCCAGTCCCACCTCAGACAGAGGAGTGGGAGGACAGGAGGCCGGGCCTGCAATCCTGGATGGTCCCAGTCCCACCTCAGGCAGAGGGGTGGGGGACAGGAGGCTGGGCCTGCATCCCTGGATGGTCCCACCTCAGGAAGAGGGGTGGGAGGACAGGAGGCTGGGCCTGCAGCCCTGGATGGTCCAGTCCCACCTCAGGCAGAGGGGTGGGAGGACAGGAGGCTGGGTCTGCAGCCCTGTATGGTTCCACTCCCACCTCAGGCAGAGGGGTGGGAGGACAGGAGGCTGGGCCTGCAGCCCTGGATGGTCCCACTCCCACGTCAGGCAGAGGGGTGGGAGGACAGGAGGCCGGGCCTGCAGCCCTGGATGGTCCCAGTCCCACCTCAGACAGAGGGGTGGGAGGACAGGAGGCCGGGCCTGCAGCCCTGGATGGTCCCACTCCCACCTCAGGCAGAGGGGTGGGAGGACAGGAGGCTGGGCCTGCAGCCCCGGATGGTCCCAGTCCCACCTCAGGCAGAGGGGTGGCAGGACAGGAGGCCGGGCCTGCAGCTCTGGATGGTCCCAGTCCCACCTCAGGCAGAGGGGTGGGAGGACAGGAGGCCGGGCCTGCAGCCCTGGATGGTCAAATTCCCACCTCAGACAGAGGGGTGGGAGAACAGGAGGCCGGGCCTGCAGCCCTGGATGGTCCCACTCCCACCTCAGGCAGAGGGGTGGGAGGACAGGAGGCTGGGCCTGCAGCCCTGGATGGTCCCACTCCCACCTCAGGCAAAGGGGTGGGAGGACAGGAGGCCGGGCCTGCAGCCCTGTATGGTCCCACTCCCACCTCAGGCAGACGGATGAGAGGACAGGAGCCTGGCCTGCAGCCCTGGATGGTCCCAGTCCCACCTCAGGCAGAGGGGTGGGAGGACAGGAGGCCGGGCCTGCATCTCTGGATAGTCCAAGTCCCACCTCAGGCAGAGGGTTGGGAGGACAGGAGGCCGGGCCTGCAGCCCTGGTGGTCCCACTCCCACCTCAAGCAGAGTGGTGGGAGGACAGGAGGCTGGGCCTGCAGCTCTGGATGGTCCCACTCCCACCTCAGGCAGAGGGGTGGGAGGACAGGAGGCCGGGCCAGCAGCCCCGAATGGTCCCGCTCCCACCTCAGGCAGAGGGGTGGGAGGACAGGAGGCCGGGCCTGCAGCCCTGGATGGTCCCAGTCCCACCTCAGGCAGAGGGGTGGGAGGACAGGAGGCCGGGCCTGCAGCTCTGGATGGTCCCAGTCCCACCTCAGGCAGAGGGGTGGGAGGACAGGAGACTGGGCCTGCAGCCCTGGATGGTCCCAGTCCCACCTCAGGCAGAGGGGTGGGAGGTTAGGAGGCTGGGCCTGCAGTCCTGGATGGTCCCACTCCCACCTCAGGCAGAGGGTGGGAGGGCAGGTGGTCGGGCCTGCAGCCCTGGATGGTCCCAATCCCACCTCAGGCAGAGCGGTGGGAGGACAGGAGGCCGGGCCTGCAGCCCTGGATGGTCCCCCTCCCACCTCAGGCAGAGGGATGGGAGGACAGGAGGCTGGGCCTGCAGCCCTGGATGGTCCCATTCCCACCTCAGGCAGAGGGGTGGGAGGACAGGAGGCCGGGCCTGCCGCCCTGGATGGTCTCACTCCCACCTCAGGCAGAGGGGTGGGAGGACAGGTGGCCGGGCCTGCAGCCCTGGATGGTCCCACTCCCACCTCAGGCAGGGGGGTGGGAGGACAGGAGGCCGGGCCTGCAGCCCTGGATGGTCACATTCCAATCTCAGGCAGAGGGGTGGGAGGACAGGAGGCTGGGCCTGCAGCCCTGGATGGTCCCACGCCCACCTCAGGCAGAGGGGTGGGAGGACAGGAGGCTGGGCCTTCCGCCCTGGATGGTCCCAGTCCCACCTCAGGCAGAGGGGTGGGAGGACAGGAGGCTGGGCCTGCCGCCCTGGATGGTCCCAGTCCCAAATCAGGCAGATGGGTGTGAGGACAGGTGGCTGGGCCTGCAGCCATAGGCGGTTCCACTCCCACCTCAGGCAGAGGGGTGGGAGGACAGGAGGACGGGCCTGAAGCCCTGGATGGTCCCACTCCCACCTCAAGCAGAGGGGTGGGAGGACAGGAAGCCGGGCCTGCAGTCCTGGATGGTCTCACTCCCACCTCAGGCAGAGGGGTGGGAGGACAGGAGGCCGGGCCTGCATCCCTGGATGGCCCTAGTCCCACCTCAGGCAGAGGTCTGGGAGGACAGGAGGCTGGGTCTGCAGCCCTGGATGGTCCCAGTCCCACCTCAGGCAGAGGGGTGGGAGGACAGGAAGCCGGGCCTGCAGCCCTGGATGGTTCCGCTCCCACCTCAGGCAGAGGGGTGGGAGGACAGGAGGCCGGGCCTGCAGCCCTGGATGGTCCCGCTCCCACCTCAGGCAGAGGGATGGGAGGACAGGAGGCAGGTCCTGCAGCCCTGGATGGTCCCATTCCCACCTCAGGCAGAGGGGTGGGAGGACAGAAGGCTGGGCCTGCAGCCCTGGATGGTCCCACGCCCACCTCAGGCAGAGGGGTGGGAGGACAGGAGGCTGGGCCTGCCGCCCTGGATGGTCCCAGTCCCAAATCAGGCAGAGGGGTGGGAGGGCAGGAGGGCGGGCCTGCAGCCCTGGATGGTCCCACTCCCACCTCAGGCAGAGGGGTGGGAGGACAGGAGGCTGGGCCTGCAGCCCTGGATGGTCCCACTCCCACCTCAGGCAGAGGGGTGGGAGGACAGGAAGCCGGGCCTGCAGTCCTGGATGGTCTCACTCCCACCTCAGGCAGAGGGGTGGGAGGACAGGAGGCCGGGCCTGCATCCCTGGATGGCCCCAGTCCCACCTCAGGCAGAGGTCTGGGAGGACAGGAGGCTGGGTCTGCAGCCCTGGATGGTCCCACTCCCACCTCAGGCAGAGGGGTGGGAGGACAGGAGGCTCGGCCTGCAGCCTGGATGGTCCCACTCTCACCTCAGGCAGAGGGTTGGGAGGAAAGGAGGCTGGGCCTGCAGCCTGGATTGTCACACTCCCACCTCAGGCAGAGGGGTGGGAGGACAGGAGGCTGGGCCTGCAGCCCTGGATGGTCACAGTCCCACCTCAGGCAGAGGGGTGGGAGGACATGAGGCTGGGCCTGCAGCCCTGGATGGTCACACTCCCACCTCAGGCAGAGGGGTGGGAGGACAGGAGGCCGGGCCTGCAGCCCTGGATGGTCCCAGTCCCACCTCAGGCAGAGGGGTGGGAGGACAGGAAGCCGGGCCTGCAGCCCTGGATGGCCCCAGTCCCACCTCAGGCAGAGGTCTGGGAGGACAGGAGGCTGGGTCTGCAGCCCTGGATGGTCCCACTCCCACCTCAGGCAGAGGGGTGGGAGGACAGGAAGCCGGGCCTGCAGTCCTGGATGGTCCCAGTCCCACCTCAGGCAGAGGGGTGGGAGGACAGGAAGCCGGGCCTGCAGCCCTGGATGGCCCCAGTCCCACCTCAGGCAGAGGTCTGGGAGGACAGGAGGCTGGGTCTGCAGCCCTGGATGGTCCCACTCCCACCTCAGGCAGAGGTCTGGGAGGACAGGAGGCTGGGTCTGCAGCCCTGGATGGTCCCACTCCCACCTCAGGCAGAGGGGTGGGAGGACAGGAGGCCGGGCCTGCAGCCCTGGATGGTCCCACTCCCACCTCAGGCAGAGGGGTGGGAGGACAGGAGGCTGGGCCTGCAGCCTGGATGGTCCCACTCTCACCTCAGGCAGAGGGTTGGGAGGACAGGAGGCTGGGCCTGCAGCCTGGATTGTCACACTCCCACCTCAGGCAGAGGGGTGGAAGGACAGGAGGCCGGGCCTGCAGCCCGGGATGGTCCCACTCCCACCTCAGGCAGAGGGGTGGGAGGACAGGAGGCTGGGCCTGCAGCCCTGGATGGTCACAGTCCCACCTCAGGCAGAGGGGTGGGAGGACATGAGGCTGGGCCTGCAGCCCTGGATGGTCACACTCCCACCTCAGGCAGAGGGGTGGGAGGACAGGAGGCCGGGCCTGCAGCCTGGATGGTCCCAGTCCCACCTCAGACAGAGGGGTGGGAGGACAGGAGGCCGGGCCTGCAGCCTCGATGGTCCCACTCCCACCTCAGGCAGAGGGGTGATCAAACCGTGATCTTTATCAATGATGAGAAGGCGGAAACAGTGGAAGTTTAAACTGGACAGATATTTCACAGCTGGATTCACACAATACAGACAGCAATGTATCGTAGATTGTGGAAGTGCCACAAATGTTGTCAAATGCAGGACGCGGGGTCCCTCAATGTTTCAATCTTGCTGAGAGACTGTCAGCCCACAGGGACAACATTTCTGTTTAATAGGATTGAAGGACAAGTTCAAATAGTTTCATTTCAAAGTTTAAATTAACCAGTCATTGCTCTGTGCAGCTTTCGGAATCTGTCAGTGGAATTTACTTCACACAGGCAAGTTTAACAAGTGTATGGGGAACTGATTAGAAGTTTTGATGGAGATATTCCTGCATTATGGAAATGTGTGAGATCTATTTCGGGTTGGGAAATGGATTGAGGATCAAAGGAAGCAGTTGTTTTTTAACTACATTAGACTGAGAGCCTTGAAGTTTCACAACTTCCATGTGCTGTGAGAAAGGATTGATTAACCAAGGCCTATTATTCAAATACTTCAGACAAGTGAATAAGCTACAGGAACATTGAATACACAGACAGAGACAAGCAGACACCTGTAATCGGAGCTTAAACTTCACGTTTGAATGTGAAGGGCTGAAATAAACAAGAGTCCACCCTGGGATTCGGTGCAATTTGAGTTCTGCTTTTCCAAAAAATAAAAATAACTATCTGCAATGAAAAATTCCTTCGACAGGACAGAGGGATTTTGACTCTGTATTTAACCCCAGACAGTATTTGTGTTGTGAGTGTTTGATGGGCAGTGGAGATGAAGCTTGACTCTGAAACACTGGAATTCAGTCTCAGGGCTGATTTAATCAAAATGCTTCAGAATAATAATTGATATTGTACATCTCGTGTGTGTCTCAGTGACAGCTCTGAAACTTGTACAGCACAATCTCATCCTGTTTCTGTGTCTCTCTCTCTCTCTCGCTGAAATTAGCTGGTCCATTTCCTAAATTACTCCTGACTAGATTTCAAAAGGGCTCCATTGCCTGTGAAGCAGTTTGTGATACCCAAAGGTTATGAAAAGTGCTTTAGAAAAGTCTGTCCCCAAGCTGCTGTGAGGATGTTCAGGGTCAGTGTGTGACTTGGGTCACACACAGGCCAGATACACCTCTCCAAGCTAAAGGTGGAGAATGGATCTTGCTCCATTTGAAAGATGTACTGACCCAGTCTGTCTGAGTTTGAGTATCTGTGTTTCTGTACACGTGTGTGTGTGTTGGGGGGGGCGGGGGGGGTTATGTGTGGCATTCTTTAGGCGGCACTGGAAGTTACACGGTAGCACAGTGGTTAGCACTGCGGCCTCACAGCTCCAGAGCCCCAGGTCGAATCCCGGCTTGGGTCACAGTCTGTGCGGAGTCTGCACGTTCTCCCCTTGTCCGCGTGGGTTTCTCCCGGGTGCTCCGGTTTCCCCCCTGAAGTCCCGAAGGACGTGCTGTTTTGGTGAATTGGACATTATGTATTCTCCCTCAGTGTACCCGAACAGGCGCCAGAGTTTGGCGACAAGGGACTTTTCTCAGTAAATTCATTGCAGTCTGTGTGTGTGCCTGTGTGTGTGTGTGTGTGTGTGTCTGTGTGTGTGTCTGTGTGTGTGTCTGTGTGTGTGCCTGTGTGTGCCTGTGTGTGTGTGTGTGTGTGTGTATCTGTGTGTCTCAGTTTGACTTTGTTGAGTACTGATTGAAGATAATGAGATAGAAAGTTTGATAGAAAGTTTGGCAGGATTGTAGGTGTAAACAATAATGACAGAGGCAGTGTGAACCCTGAAGAGAGCGCCATACCTGGGCCCACTCCCCTACCCCGTCGCTGTCACCCCACCTAACCTGAACATCTTTAGATACTGTGGGCAATTTGGATTTATCACGGCCAACCCACCTAACCTGCACGTCTTTGGGCGGTGGGAGGAAACCGGAGCACCCGGAGGAAGCCCACGCAGACACGGGGAGGACGTCCAGACTCCGCACAGTCAGTGACCTAAGCCGGGAATCGAACCTGGGACCCTGTAGCTGTGAGGCAGCAGTGCTAACCACTGTTCAGTCACGGCTCTGGGTCACTGTCCGTGTGGAGTTTGCACATTCTCCCCGTGACTGCCTGGGTTTCACCCCCACAACCCAAAGATGTGCAGGGCAGGTGGATGGGCGGCGCTAAATTGCCCCTGAATTGGAAAAACTGAACAGGGCTCTGAATTTATTGTAAAAATCTTTTTATTGCCGTTTCCACAATTCTGTGCATTGCGGCTAGTTTACATTTCTCAGAGAGTGAAAAGGCTTTCTCTTACGTTTCTATCGTTACAAACTGTTGCCGTTCAGTTCGGCGTGTCTGCCCCCCCCCAACCCCCCTTTCCCTAACCCTTCTCCTCTCTCCCCCGCAGACCCTCCGTGATGCCCTTCCTGGCCGACCTGGTGTGTGACCCCCTGCTCCTTGTTTACCCCCTTACCCCCCCTTTCTTTTCTCCCTCCATCGGTTTCAGCCGTGTTCTTTCAGTGGATTTGGGGGGTCCCCCTCTCCATCCCTCTGTGGGGGGGTCCCCCCTCTCCATCTCTCTCGGTGGGGGGGGGTTCACCCCTCTCATCTCTCTCGATGGGGTGGGGGTTCCCCCTCTCCATCACTCTCGGTGGGGGTTCCCCCCTCTCCATCTCTCTCGGTGGGGGGTCCCCCCTCTCCATCACTCTCGGTGGGGGGTCCCCCCTCTCCATCTCTCTTGGTGGGGGGGGGTTCCCCCCTCTCCATCCCACTCGGTGGGGGGTCCCCCCTCTCCATCTCTCTCGGTGGGGGGTCCCCCCTCTCCATCACTCTCGGTGGGGGGTGTTCCCCCTCTCCATCCCTCTCGGTGGGGGGGTTTCCCCCTCTCTATCTCTCTCGGTGGGGGGGTTCCCCCCTCTCCATCTCTCTCGGTGGGGTGGGGGTTCCTCCCTCTCCATCCCTTTCGGTGGGGGGGGTCCCCCCTCTCCATCTCTCTCGGTGGGGGGTCCCCCCTCTCCATCTCTCTCATAGAACATTATGGCGCATTACAGGCCCTTCGGCCCTCGATGTTGCGCCGACCTGTGAAACCACTCTAAAGCCCATCTACACTATTCCCTTATCGCCCATATGTCTATCCAATGACCATTTGAATGCCCTTAGTGTTGGCGAGTCCACTACTGTTGCAGGCAGGGCATTCCACACCCTTACTACTCTCTGAGTAAAGAACCTACCTCTGACATCTGTCCTATATCTATCTCCCCTCAATTTAAAGCTATGTCCCCTCGTGCTAGACATCACCATCCGAGGAAAAAGGCTCTCACTGTCCACCCTATCCAATCCTCTGATCATCTTGTGTGCCTCAATTAAGTCACCTCTTAACCTTCTTCTCTCTAACGAAAACAGCCTCAAGTCCCTCAGCCTTTCCTCATGAGATCTTCCCTCCATACCAGGCAACATTCTGGTCAATCTCCTCTGCACCCTTTCCAATGCTTCCACATCCTTCGTATAATGCGGCGACCAGAATTGCATGCAATACTCCAAATGCGGCCGCACCAGAGTTTTGTACAGCAGCAACATGACCTCATGGCTCCGAAACTCAAACACTCTATCAATAAAAGCTAACACACCGTACGCCTTCTTAACAACCCTCTCAACCTGAGTGGCAACTTTCAGGGATCTATGTACATGGACACTGAGATCTCTCTGCTCATCCACACTGCCAAGAATCTTATCATTAGCCCAGTACTCTGTCTTCCTGTTATTCCTTCCTAAATGAATCACCTCACACTTTTCTGCTTTAAACTCTATTTGCCACCTCTCAGCCCAGCGCTGCAGCTTATCTATGTCCCTCTGTAACTTGTAACATCCTTCCGCACTGTCCACAACTCCACCGACTTTAGTGTCATCTGCAAATTTACTCACCCATTCTTCTACGCCCTCCTCCAGGTCATTTATAAAAATGACAAACAGCAGTGGCCCCAAAACAGATCCTTGTGGTACACCACTAGTAACTGGACTCCAGTCTGAACACTTCCCATCAACCACCACCCTTTGTCTTCTTCCAGGTAGCCAATTTCTGATCCAAACTGCTAAATCTCCCTGAATCCCATGCTTCCGTATTTTCTGCAGTAGCCTACCGTGGGGAACCTTGTCAAATGCTTTACTGAAATCCATATACACCACATCAACTGCTTTACCCTCATCCACCTGTTTCTCAACTTCTCAAAGAACCCTATATGGTTTGTGAGGCACAACCGACCCTTCACGAAACCGTGTTGACTATGTCTAATCAAATTATTCCTTTCCAGATGATTATACACCCTATCTCTTTTAAACCTTTCAAAGATTTTGCCCACAACAGAAGTTAGACTCACTGGTCTATATTTACCGGGGTTGTCTCTACTCTCCTTCTTGAACAAGGGGACAACATTTGCTATCCTCCAGTCTTCTGGCACTATTCCTGTTGACAAAGATGACTTAAAGATCAAAGCCAAAGGCTCTGTAATCTCCTCCCTAGCTTCCCAGAGAATCCTAGGATAAATCGTATCCGGCCCAGGGGACTTATCAATTTTCACCCTTTCCAGAATAGTTAACACCTCCTCCTTATGAACCTCAAGCCCTTCTTGTATAGTAGCCTGAATCTCAGTATTCTCCTCGTCAACATTGTCTTTTTGCTGTGTGAATAGTGATGAAAAATATTCATATAGCACCTCGCCTATCTCCTCGGACTCCAAGCACAACTTCCCACTACTGTCCTTGACTGGCCCTACTCTTACCCTAGTCATTCTTTTATTCCTGACATATCTACAGAAAGCTTTAGGGTTATCCTTGATCCTACCTTCCAAAGAGTTCTCATGTCCCCTCCTGGCTCTTCTTAGCTCTCTCTTTAGGTCCTTCCTAGCTAACTTGTAACTCTCGTGCGACCTTACTGAACCTTCATGTCTCATCTTTACATACGCCTCCTTCCTTCTTCCTCTAGACAAGTGTTTCAACTGCCTTAGTAAATCACGGTTCCCTTGCTCGACCACTTCCTCCCTGCCTGACAGGTACATACTTATCAAGGACACGCAGTAGCTGTTCCTTGAACAAGCTCCACATTTCCATTGTGCCCATCCCCTGCAGTTTTCCTCTCCGTCTCGGTGGGGGTGGGGGGGGGGGGAGGGTCCCCCCTCCCCATCTCTCTCGGTGGGTGGGGGGTTCCCGCCTCTCCATCTCCCTCGGTGGGGGGGTCCCCCTCTCCATCTCTCTCGGTGGGGGAGTCCCCCCTCTCCATCTCTCTCGGTGGGGGTCCCCCCTCTACATCTCTCTCGTTGGGGTGGGTCCACCCTCTCCATCTCTCTCGGTGGGGGAGTCCCCCCTCTCCATCTCTCTCGGTGGGGTCAGGGTTCCCCCTTCTCCATCTCTCTCGGTGGAGGGGGGGACCCCCCTCCATCTCTCTCGGCGGGGGGGGTCCACCCTCTCCATCTCTCTCGGTGGAGGGGGAGTTCCCCCTCTCCATCTCTCTCGGTGGGGGGGTCCCCCCTCTCCATCTCTCTCGGTGGGGGAGTTCCCCCTCTCCATCTCTCTCAGTGGGGGGTCCCCCCTCTACATCTCTCTCGTTGGGGTGGGTCCCCCCTCTCCATCTCTCTCGGCGGGGGGAGGGGGTCCACCCTCTCCATCTCTCTCGGTGGAGGGGGAGTTCCCCCCTCTCCATCTCTCTCTGTGGGTGGGGGGTTCCCGCCTCTCTATCTCACTCGGTGGGGGGGGTCCCCCCTCTCCATCTCTCTCGCTGGGGGAGTCCCCCCTCTCCATCTCACTCGGTGGGGGGCCCCCTCTCTCCATCTCTCTCGGTGGGGGGGACCCCGTCTCCATCTCTCTCGGCGGGGGGGGGGTCCGCCCTCTCCATCTCTCTTGGTGGCGGGGGGGGGGGTCCGCCCTCTCCATCTCTCTTGGTGGCGGGGGAGTTCTCTCCTCTCCATCTCTCTCGGTGGGGGCAGGGTTCCCCCCTCTCCATCTCTCTTGGTGGGGGGGACCCCCCTCTCCATCTCTCTCGGCGGGGGGGGGGGAGGGGGTCCACCCTCTCCATCTCTCTCGGTGGAGGGGGAGTTCCCCCCCTCTCCATCTCTCCCGGTGGGGGGGGGGGGTTCCCCCTTCTCCATCACGCTTTGTGGGGGGTCTCCTTCTCCATCTCTCTCGGTGGGGGGGAGGGTGGTTCCACCCACTCCATCTCTCTGTGGGGGGGGTCCCCCTTCTCCATCTGTCTCGGTGGTGGGGGTTCCCCTTCTCCATCTCTCTCGGTGGGGGGGACCCCGTCTCCATCTCTCTCGGCGGGGGGGGGGTCCGCCCTCTCCATCTCTCTTGGTGGCGGGGGGGGGGGTTCCCCTTCTCCATCTCTCTCGGTGGGGGGGGGGGAGGGTGTTCTCCCCTCTCCATCTCTCTCGGTCTCTGCGTCTCTACATCTCTCTCTGGGACTCTGCCAAAACAAAATCCACAATCAGCAGTCGGCCATTTTCTGTCAGTTCACCGGAGCCATTTTATGTCAGTTCACGGTGGCCATTTTACATCAGTTCGCGATAGCCATTAGTATGTCAGTTCACAATGGCCATTGTATGTCAGTTCACAATGGCCATTGAATGTCAGTTCACGGTGGTCATTTTATGTCGGTTCACGGGAGCCATTTTCTGTCAGTTCACAATTGCCATTTTATGTCAGTTAACAATGGACAGTTCATGTCAGTTCACGGGGGCCTTTTTAGGTCAGGTCGCAATGGCCATTTTATATCAGTTCACGGTGGCCATTGTATGTCAGTTCACAATGGCCATTTTATGTCAGTTCACAACGGCCATTTTATGTCAGTTCACGGTGGCCATTGTATATCAGTTCACAATGGCCATTTTATGTCAGTTCACAATGGCCATTTTATGTCAGTTCACAATAGTCATTTTATGTCAATTTGCAATGGCCATTTTATGTCAGTTCACGGTGGCCATTGTATGTCAGTTCAGAATGGCCATTTTATGTCAATTTGCAATGGACAGTTTATGTCGGATCACGGGGGCCATTTTATCTCAATTCACGGTGGCCATTTTATGTCAACTCGCGGTGGCCATTTTATGTCAGGTCGCAATGGCCATTTTATGTCAGTTCATAATGGACAGTTTATGTCAGTTCACGGGGACCATTTTATGTCAGGTCACAATAACCATTGTATGTCAGTTCAGAATGGACAGTTTATGTCAGTTCACAATGGACAGTTTATGTCAGTTCATGGGGGCCATTTTATGTCAGGTCGCAATGACCACTGTATGTCAGTTCAGAATGGACAGTTTATGTCAGTTCACGGGGGCCTTTTTATGTCAGGTCGCAAAGGCCATTTTATGCCAGTTCACAATGGACAGTTTATGTCAGTTCACGGGGGCCATTTTATATCAGGTCGCAATGGCCATTGTATGTCAGTTCACAATGGACATTTTATGTCAGTTCACGGGGGCCTTTTTATGTCAGGTCGCAATGGCCATTTTATGTCAATTCACGGGGGCCATTTTATGTCAGTTCACATTGGCCATTTTATGTCAGTTCACGGGGGCCATTGTATGTCAGTTCACAATGGCCATTTTATGTCAGTTCACGGGGTCCATTTTATGTCAGTTTACAATGGCCATTTTATGTCAGTTCACAATGGCCATTTTATGTCAGATCACGGTGGCCATTGTAAGTCAGTTCACAATGGCCATTTTATGTCAGTTCACAATGGCCATTTTATGTCAGTTCACAATGGCCATTTTATGTCAGTTCATGGTGGCCATTGTATGTCAGTTCACATTGGCCATTGTATGTCAGTTCACAATGGCCATTTTATGTCAGTTTGCAATGGCCATTTTTCTCAGTTGACGGTGGCCATTTTGTGTCAGTTCACGGTGGCCATTGTATGTCAGTTCACAATGTCCATTTTATATCAGTTTGCAATGGCCATTTTATGCCAGTTCACGGGGTCCATTTTATGTCAGTTCACAATGGCCATTTTATGTCAGTTCTCAATGGCCATTTTATGTCAGTTCACGTTGGCCATTGTAAGTCAGTTCACAATGGCCATTTTATGTCAGTTCACAATGGCCATTTTATGTCAGTTCATGGTGGCCATTGTATGTCAGTTCACAATGGCCATTTTATGTCAGTTTGCAATGACCATTTTTTCTCAGTTGACGGTGGCCATTTTGTGTCAGTTCACGGTGTCCATTGTATGTCATTTCACAATGGCCATTTTATGTCAGTTTGCAATGGCCATTTTATCTCAGTTGTGGTTGCCAGTTCATGTTTGGTTCACGGGGGCCATGTTATGTCAGTTCACAGTGGCCATTTTATGTCAGTTCACGGGGTCCATTTTATGTCAGTTCACAATGGCCATTTTGTGTCAGTTCACAATGGCCATTTTATGTCAGTTCACAATGGACAGTTTATGTCAGTTTGCAATGGCCATTTTATCTCAGTTGCGGTTGCCAGTTCATGTTTGGTTCACGGGGGCCATGTTATGTCAGTTCACAGTGGCCATTTTATGTCAGTTCACGGGGTCCATTTTATGTCAGTTCACAATGGCCATTTTGTGTCAGTTCACAATGGCCATTTTATGTCAGTTCACAATGGACAGTTTATGTCAGTTCACGGGGGCCCTTTTATGTCAGTTCACAATGGCGATTGTTTGTCAGTTCACAATGGCCATTTTATGACAGTTTGCAATGGCCATTTTTTCTCAGTTGACGGTGGCCATTTTGTGTCAGTTCACGGTGGCCATTGTATGTGAGTTCACAATGGCCATTTTATGTCAGTTTGCAATGGCCATTTTATGTCAGTTGCGGTGGCCAGTTCATGTTGGTTCACGGGGGCCATGTTATGTCAGTTCACGGTGGCCATTTTATGTCAGTTCACGGGGGCCATTTTATGTCAGTTCATGGTGGCTATTGTATGTCAGTACACAATTGTCATTTTATGTCAGTTCACGGTGGCCATTTTATCTCAGTTCACAGTGGCCATTTTATGTCAGTTCACAGGGGCCATTTTATTCAGTCGATGGGGGCCATTTTATGTCAGTACATGGTGGTCATTTTATGTCAGTTCACGGTGGTCATTTTATGTCGGTTGACGGGGGCCATTTTATGTCAGCTCGCAATGGCCATTTTATGTCAGTTCACGGTGGCCATTGTATGTCAGTTCATGGCGTCCATTGTATGTCAGTTCACAATGGACAGTTTATGTCAGTTCACGGGGGCCATTGTATGTCAGTTCACAATGGCCATTGTATGTCAGTTTTCAATGGCCATTTTATGTCAGTTCACAGTGGCCATTTTATGTCAATTTACGGTAGCCATTGTATATCAGTTCACAATGGCCATTTTATGTCAGTTCATGGTGGCCATTGTATGTCGGTTCACAATGGCCATTTTATGTCAGTTCACGGGGTCCATTTAATGTCAGTTCACGGTGGCCATTTTATGTCAGATCACAATGGCCATTTTATGTCAGTTCACAGTGGCCATTTTATGTCAATTCACGGTAGCCATTGTATATCAGTTCACAACGGCCATTTTATGTCAGTTCATGGTGTCCCTTGTATGTCAGTTCACAATGACCATTTTATGTCAGTTCACGGGGTACATTTTATGTCAGTTCACGGTGGCCATTATATGTCAGTTCACAATGGCCATTTAATGTCAGTTCACGGTGGCCATTGTATGTCAGTTCACAATAGTCATTTTATGTCTGTTCACAATGGCCATTTTATGTCTGTTCACAATGGCCATTTTATGTCAGTTCATGGTGGCCATTGCATGTCAGTTCACCATGGCCATTGTATGTCAGTTCACAATGGCCATTTTACATCAGGTTGCAATGGCCATTATATCTCATTTGACGGTGGCCATTTTATGTCAGTTCACGGTGGCCATTGTATGTCAGATCACAATGGCCATTTTATGTCAGTTGCGGTGGCCAGTTCATGTTGGTTCACGGTGGCCATTGTATGTCAGATCACAATGGCCATTTTATGTCAGTTGCGGTGGCCAGTTCATGTTGGTTCACGGGGGCCATTTTATGTCAGTTCACGGTGGCCATTTTATGTCAGTTCACGGTGGTCATTTTATGTTGTTTGAAGGTAACCATTTTATTACAGCTCGCAGTGGCCATTTTATGTCAGATCACGGTGGCCATTGTATGTCAGTTCACGGAGGCCATTTTATGTCAGGTCACGGTGGCTATTTTATGTGAGCTCACGGCAGCCATTTTATGTTCATTTACGGTGGCCAATTTATGTCAGTTCACGGCAGCCATTTTATGTCAGTTCACGGTGGTCATTTAATGTCAGTTGAAGGGGTCCATTTTATGTCAGTTCACGGTGGCCATTTTAAGTCAGTTCACGGTGGCCATTTTATGTCAGTTCACGTTGGCCATTTTATATCAGTTCACGGCAGCCATTTTATGTCAGTTCACGGTGGCCATGAGATGTCAGTTCACAGTGGCCATTTTATGTCAGCCTGCACTGTCAGTGCTCCCACAACACAGCCAGCACTGTGGCCATTATGTGTTAGTTCACGGTGGCAATTTTACATCAGTTCACGGCAGCCTTTTTATGTCAGTACACGGCAACCATTTATGGCAATTTTCAGCAATCCCACAGCCAGCACTGCCAGTGCTCCCCACACACAGCCAGCACTGTCAGCGCTCCCCCACACGGCCAGCACTGCCAGTGCTCCCACCACACAGCCAGCACTGTCAGTGCTCCCACCACACAGCCAGCACTACCAGTGCTCCCACCACACAGCCAGCACTGTCAGTGCTCCCCCCACACAGCCAGCACTGTCTGTGCTCCACCCTCCCAAGGCCAGCACTGTCAGTGCTCCCACCACACAGCCAGCACTATCAGTGCTCCCACCACACAGCCAGCACTATCAGTGCTCCCACCACACAGCCAGCACTGTCAGTGCTCCCTCACACAGCCAGCACTGTCAGTGCTCCCACCACACAGCCAGCACTGTCAGCGCTCTCACCACACAGCCAGCACAGTCTGTGCTCCCACCACACAGCCAGCACTGTCAGTGCTCCCCCACAGAGCCAGCACTGTCAGTGCTCCACACACAGCCAGCACTGTCTGTGCTCCCACCACACAGCCAGCACTGTCTGTGCTCCCACCACACAGCCAGCACTGTCAGTGCTCCCACCACACAGCCAGCACTGTCAGTGCTCCCCCACACAGCCAGCACAGTCATTGCTCCACTACACAGCCAACACTGTCAGTGCTCCCCCACACAGCCAGCACTGCCAGTGCTCCCCACATAGCCAGCACCGTCAGTGCTCCCCCACAAAGCCAGCAGTGTCAGTGGTCCCCCCACACAGCCAGCACTGTCAGTGCTCCCCCACGCAGCCAGCACTGTCAGTGCTCCCACCACACAGCCAGCACTGTCGGTGCTCCCACTCACAGCCAGCACTGTCAGTGCTCCCCCACACAGCCAGCACGGTCAGTGCTCCCCCCACACAGCCAGCACTGTCAGTGCTCCCACCACACAGCCAGTACTGTCATTGCTCCCCCCACACAGCCAGCACTGTCAGTGCTCACCCTCACAGCCAGCACTGTCAGTGCTCCCCCCACACAGCCAGCACTGTCAGTGCTCCCCCACGCAGCCAGCACTGTCAGTGCTCCCACCACACAGCCAGCACTGTCAGTGCTCCCCCCACACAGCCAGCACTGTCAGTGCTCCCAACACAGAGCCAGCAATGTCAGTGCTCCCACCACACAGCCAGCACTGTCAGTGCTCCCCACGCAGCCAGCACTGTCAGTGCTCCCACCACACAGCCAGCACTGTCAGTGCTCCCCCCACACAGCCAGCACTGTCAGTGCTCCCGCCACACAGCCAGCACTGTCAGTGCTCCCCCACGCAGCCAGCACTGTCAGTGCTCCCACCACACAGCCAGCACTGTCAGTGCTCCCACCACACAGCCAGCACTGTCAGTGCTCCCACCACTTAGCCAGCACTGTCAGTGCTCCCACCACGCAGCGAGCACTGTCAATGCTCCCCACACAGCCAGCACTGCCAGCGCTGCTCCTACACAGCAAGCACTGTCAGTGCTCCCCCCACACAGCCAGCACTGTCACTGCTCCCACCCCACACAGCCAGCACTGTCAGTGCTCCCACAAAACAGCCAGCACTGTCAGTGCTCCCCCACACAACCAGCGCTGTCAGTGCTCCCACCACACAGCCAGCGCTGTCAGTGCTCCCCCCACACAGCCAGCACTGTCAGTGCTCCCACCACACAGACAGCACTGTCAGTGCTCCCACACACTGCCAGCACTGTCAGTGTTCCCACCACACAGGCAGCACTGTCAGTGCTCCCACACACAGCCAGCACTGTCAGTGCTCCCAACACACAGCCAGCACTGTCAGTGCTCCCACCACACAGCCCGCACTGTCACTGCTCCCACCCCACACAGCCAGCACTGTCAGTGCTCCCACAACACAGCCAGCACTGTCAGTGCTCCCCTACACAGCCAGCGCTGTCAGTGCACCCACAACACAGCCAGCACTGTCAGTGCTCCCCCACACAGCCAGCACTGTCACTGCTCCCACCCCACACAGCCAGCACTGTCAGTGCTCCCACAACACAGCCAGCACTGTCAGTGCTCCCCCACACAGCCAGCGCTGTCAGTGCTCCCACCACACAGCCAGCACTGTCAGTGCTCCCCCACACAGCCAGTACTGTCAGTGCTCCCACACACAGCCAGCACTGTCAGTGCTCCCCCCACACTGCCAGCACTGTCAGTGCCTCCCCCACACACCCAGCACTGTCAGTGCTCCCACCACACAGACAGCACTGTCAGTGCTCCCACACACAGCCAGCACTGTCTGTGCTCCCACCACACAGCCAGCACTGTCTGTGCTCCGACCACACAGCCAGCACTGTCAGTGCGCCCACCACAGAGCCAGCACTGTCAGTGCTCCCCCCACACAGCCAGCACTGCCACTGCTCCCACCCCACACTGCCAGCACTGTCAGTGCTCCCACCACACAGCCAGCACTATCAGTGCTCCCAACACACAGCCAGCACTGTCAGTGCTCCCTCACACAGCCAGCACTGTCAGTGCTCCCACCACACAGCCAGCACTGTCAGTGCTCTCACCACACAGCCAGCACAGTCTGTGCTCCCACCACACAGCCAGCACTGTCAGTGCTCCCCCACACAGCCAGCAATGTCAGTGCTCCCCACACAGCCAGCACTGTCTGTGCTCCCACCACACAGCCAGCACTGTCTGTGCTCCCACCACACAGCCAGCAATGTCAGTGCTCCCACCACACAGCCAGCACTGTCAGTGCTCCCCCACACAGCCAGCACAGTCATTGCTCCCCTACACAGCCAACACTGTCAGTGCTCCCCCACACAGCCAGCACTGCCAGTGCTCCCCACGCAGCCAGCACCGTCAGTGCTCCCCCACAAAGCCAGCACTGTCAGTGCTCCCCCACGCAGCCAGCACTGTCGGTGCTCCCCCTCACAGCCAGCACTGTCAGTGCTCCCCCACACAACCAGCACTGTCAGTGCTCCCCACACAGCCAGCACGGTCAGTGCTCCCCCCACACAGCCAGCACTGTCAGTGCTCCCACCACACAGCCAGTACTGTCATTGCTCCCCCCACACAGTCAGCACTGTCAGTGCTCACCCTCACAGCCAGCACTGTCAGTGCTCCCCCCACACAGCCAGCACTGTCAGTGCTCCCCCACGCAGCCAGCACTGTCAGTGCTCCCACCACACAGCCAGCACTGTCAGTGCTCCCCCCACACAGCCAGCACTGTCAGTGCTCCCAACACAGAACCAGCAATGTCAGTGCTCCCACCACACAGCCAGCACTGTCAGTGCTCCCCACGCAGCCAGCACTGTCAGTGCTCCCACCACACAGCCAGCTTTGTCAGTGCTACCCTACGCAGCCAGCACTGTCAGTGCTCCCACCACACAGCCAGCACTGTCAGTGCTCCCAACACACAGCCAGCACTGTCAGTGCTCCCACCACACAGCCAGCACTGTCAGTGCTCCCACCACGCAGCCAGCACTGTCAGTGCTCCCCACACAGCCAGCACTGCCAGCGCTGCTCCTACTCAGCCAGCACTGTCAGTGCTCCCCCCCACACAGCCAGCACTGTCACTGCTCCCACCCCACACAGCCAGCACTGTCAGTGCTCCCACAACACAGCCAGCACTGTCAGTGCTCCCCCACACAGCCAGCGCTGTCAGTGCTCCCACCACACAGCCAGCGCTGTCAGTGCTCCCCCCACACAGCCTGCACTGTCAGTGCTCCCACCACACAGACAGCACTGTCAGTGCTCCCACACACAGCCAGCACTGTCAGTGCTCCCACCACACAGGCAGCACTGTCAGTGCTCCCACACACAGCCAGCACTGTCAGTGCTCCCAACACACAGCCAGCACTGTCAGTGCTCCCACCACACAGCCCGCACTGTCACTGCTCCCACCCCACACAGCCAGCACTGTCAGAGCTCCCACAACACAGCCAGCACTGTCAGTGCTCCCCCACACAGCCAGCGCTGTCAGTGCATCACAACACAGCCAGCACTGTCAGTGCTCCCCCACACAGCCAGCACTGTCACTGCTCCCACCCCACACAGACAGCACTGTCAGTGCTCCCACAACACAGCCAGCACTGTCAGTGCTCCCAACACAGAGCCAGCAATGTCAGTGCTCCCACCACACAGCCAGCACTGTCAGTGCTCCCCACGCAGCCAGCACTGTCAGTGCTCCCACCACACAGCCAGCACTGTCAGTGCTCCCCCCACACAGCCAGCACTGTCAGTGCTCCCACCACACAGCCAGCACTGTCAGTGCTCCCCCACGCAGCCAGCACTGTCAGTGCTCCCACCACACAGCCAGCACTGTCAGTGCTCCCACCACACAGCCAGCACTGTCAGTGCTCCCACCACACAGCCAGCACTGTCAGTGCTCCCACCACGCAGCCAGCACTGTCAGTGCTCCCCACACAGCCAGCACTGCCAGCGCTGCTCCTACACAGCCACCACTGTCAGTGCTCCCACCACACAGCCAGCACTGTCAGTGCTTCCCCCCACACAGCCAGCACTGTCAGTGCTCCCACCACACAGCCAGCACTGTCAGTGCTCCCCCACACAGCCAGCACCGTCAGTGCTCCCACCACACAGCCAGCACTGTCAGTGCTCCCCCACATAGCCAGCACTGTCAGTGCTCCCACCACGCAGCCAGCACTGTCAGTGCTCCCCACACAGCCAGCACTCCCAGCGCTGATCCTACACAGCCAGCACTGTCAGTGCTCCCCCCCACACAGCCAGCACTGTCATTGCTCCCACCCCACACAGCCAGCACTGTCAGTGCTCCCACAACACAGCCAGCACTGTCAGTGCTCCCCGACACAGCCAGCGCTGTCAGTGCTCCCACCACACAGCCAGCGCTGTCAGTGCTCCCCCCACACAGCCAGCACTCCCACCACACAGACAGCACTGTCAGTGCTCCCACAACACAGCCAGCACTGTCAGTGCTCCCACCACACAGGCAGCACTGTCAGTGCTCCCAACACACAGCCAGCACTGTCAGTGCTCCCACCACACAGCCCGCACTGTCAGTGCTCCCCCACGCAGCCAGCACTGTCACTGCTCCCACCCCACACAGCCAGCACTGTCAGTGCTCCCACAACACAGCCAGCACTGTCAGTGCTCCCCCACACAGCCAGCGCTGTCAGTGCTCCCAACACACAACCAGCACTGTCATTGCTCCCAACACACAGCCAGCACTGTCAGTGCTCCCACCACACAGCCCGCACTGTCACTGCTCCCACCCCACACAGCCAGCACTGTCAGTGCTCCCACAACACAGCCAGCACTGTCAGTGCTCCCCCACACAGCCAGCGCTGTCAGTGCACCCACAACACAGCCAGCACTGTCAGTGCTCCCCCACACAGCCAGCTCTGTCACTGCTCCCACCCCACACAGCCAGCACTGTCAGTGCTCCCACAACACAGCCAGCACTGTCAGTGCTCCCAACACAGAGCCAGCAATGTCAGTGCTCCCACCACACAGCCTGCACTGTCAGTGCTCCCCACGCAGCCAGCACTATCAGTGCTCCCACCACACAGCCAGCACTGTCAGTGCTCCCCCCACACAGCCAGCACTGTCAGTGCTCCCACCACACAGCCAGCACTGTCAGTGCTCCCCCACGCAGCCAGCACTGTCAGTGCTCCCACCACACAGCCAGCACTGTCAGTGCTCCCACCACACAGCCAGCACTGTCAGTGCTCCCACCACACAGCCAGCACTGTCAGTGCTCCCACCACGCAGCCAGCACTGTCAGTGCTCCCCACACAGCCAGCACTGTCAGTGCTCCCACCACACAGCCAGCACTGTCAGTGCTCCCCCACGCAGCCAGCACTGTCAGTGCTCCCACCACACAGCCAGCACTGTCAGTGCTCCCACCACACAGCCAGCACTGTCAGTGCTCCCACCACACAGCCAGCACTGTCAGTGCTCCCACCACACAGCCAGCACTGTCAGTGCTCCCACCACACAGGCAGCACTGTCAGTGCTCCCCCACACAGCCAGCACTGCCAGCGCTGCTCCTACACAGCCAGCACTGTCAGTGCTCCCCCCCACACAGCCAGCACTGTCACTGCTCCCACCCCACACAGCCAGCACTGTCAGTGCTCCCACAACACAGCCAGCACTGTCAGTGCTCCCCCACACAGCCAGCGCTGTCAGTGCTCCCACCACACAGCCAGCGCTGTCATTGCTCCCCCCACACAGCCAGCACTGTCAGTGCTCCCACCACACAGACAGCACTGTCAGTGCTCCCACACACAGCCAGCACTGTCAGTGCTCCCACCACACAGGCAGCACTGTCAGTGCTCCCACACACAGCCAGCACTGTCAGTGCTCCCAACACACAGCCAGCACTGTCAGTGCTCCCACCACACAGCCCGCACTGTCACTGCTCCCACCTCACACAGCCAGCACTGTCAGTGCTCCCACAACACAGCCAGCACTGTCAGTGCTCCCCCACACAGCCAGCGCTGTCAGTGCACCCACAACACAGCCAGCACTGTCAGTGCTCCCCCACACAGCCAGCACTGTCAGTGCTCCCACTCCACACAGCCAGCACTGTCAGTGCTCCCCCACACAGCCAGCGCTGTCAGTGCTCCCACCACACAGCCAGCACTGTCAGTGCTCCCCCACACAGCCAGCACTGTCAGTGCTCCCACACACAGCCAGCACTGTCAGTGCTCCCCCCACACAGCAAGCACTGTCACTGCTCCCACCCCACACAGCCAGCACTGTCAGTGCTCCCACAACACAGCCAGCACTGTCAGTGCTCCCCCACACAGCCAGAGCTGTCAGTGCTCCCACCAAACAGCCAGCACTGCCAGTGCTCCCACACACAGCCAGCACTGTCAGTGCTCCCACCACACAGCCAGCACTGTCAGTGCTCTCACCACACAGCCAGCACAGTCTGTGCTCCCACCACACAGCCAGCACTGTCAGTGCTCCCCCACACAGCCAGCAATGTCAGTGCTCCCCACACAGCCAGCACTGTCTGTGCTCCCACCACACAGCCAGCACTGTCTGTGCTCCCACCACACAGCCAGCACTGTCAGTGCTCCCACCACACAGCCAGCACTGCCAGTGCTCCCCACGCAGCCAGCACCGTCAGTGCTCCCCCACAAAGCCAGCAGTGTCAGTCGTCCCCCCACGCAGCCAGCACTGTCAGTGCTCCCACCACACAGCCAGCACTGTCAGTGCTCCCCCACGCAGCCAGCACTGTCAGTGCTCCCACCACACAGCCAGCACTGTCAGTGCTCCCCCCACACAACCAGCACTGTCAGTGCTCCCCCCACACAGCCAGCAGGGTCAGTGCTCCCCCCACACAGCCAGCACTGTCATTGCTCCCCCCACACAGCCAGCACTGTCAGTGCTCCCACCACACAGCCAGTACTGTCATTGCTCCCCCCACACAGTCAGCACTGTCAGTGCTCCCCACACAGCCAGCACGGTCAGTGCTCCCCCCACACAGCCAGCACTGTCAGTGCTCCCACCACACAGCCAGTACTGTCATTGCTCCCCCCACACAGTCAGCACTGTCAGTGCTCACCCTCACAGCCAGCACTGTCAGTGCTCCCCCCACACAGCCAGCACTGTCAGTGCTCCCCCACGCAGCCAGCACTGTCAGTGCTCCCACCACACAGCCAGCACTGTCAGTGCTCCCCCCACACAGCCAGCACTGTCAGTGCTCCCAACACAGAACCAGCAATGTCAGTGCTCCCACCACACAGCCAGCACTGTCAGTGCTCCCCACGCAGCCAGCACTGTCAGTGCTCCCACCACACAGCCAGCACTGTCAGTGCTCCCCCCACACAGCCAGCACTGTCAGTGCTCCCACCACACAGCCAGCTTTGTCAGTGCTACCCCACGCAGCCAGCACTGTCAGTGCTCCCACCACACAGCCAGCACTGTCAGTGCTCCCAACACACAGCCAGCACTGTCAGTGCTCCCACCACACAGCCAGCACTGTCAGTGCTCCCACCACGCAGCCAGCACTGTCAGTGCTCCCCACACAGCCAGCACTGCCAGCGCTGCTCCTACTCAGCCAGCACTGTCAGTGCTCCCCCCCACACAGCCAGCACTGTCACTGCTCCCACCCCACACAGCCAGCACTGTCAGTGCTCCCACAACACAGCCAGCACTGTCAGTGCTCCCCCACACAGCCAGCGCTGTCAGTGCTCCCACCACACAGCCAGCGCTGTCAGTGCTCCCCCACACAGCCTGCACTGTCAGTGCTCCCACCACACAGACAGCACTGTCAGTGCTCCCACACACAGCCAGCACTGTCAGTGCTCCCACCACACAGGCAGCACTGTCAGTGCTCCCACACACAGCCAGCACTGTCAGTGCTCCCAACACACAGCCAGCACTGTCAGTGCTCCCACCACACAGCCCGCACTGTCACTGCTCCCACCCCACACAGCCAGCACTGTCAGAGCTCCCACAACACAGCCAGCACTGTCAGTGCTCCCCCACACAGCCAGCGCTGTCAGTGCATCACAACACAGCCAGCACTGTCAGTGCTCCCCCACACAGCCAGCACTGTCACTGCTCCCACCCCACACAGACAGCACTGTCAGTGCTCCCACAACACAGCCAGCACTGTCAGTGCTCCCAACACAGAGCCAGCAATGTCAGTGCTCCCACCACACAGCCAGCACTGTCAGTGCTCCCCACGCAGCCAGCACTGTCAGTGCTCCCACCACACAGCCAGCACTGTCAGTGCTCCCCCCACACAGCCAGCACTGTCAGTGCTCCCACCACACAGCCAGCACTGTCAGTGCTCCCCCACGCAGCCAGCACTGTCAGTGCTCCCACCACACAGCCAGCACTGTCAGTGCTCCCACCACACAGCCAGCACTGTCAGTGCTCCCACCACACAGCCAGCACTGTCAGTGCTCCCACCACGCAGCCAGCACTGTCAGTGCTCCCCACACAGCCAGCACTGCCAGCGCTGCTCCTACACAGCCACCACTGTCAGTGCTCCCACCACACAGCCAGCACTGTCAGTGCTTCCCCCCACACAGCCAGCACTGTCAGTGCTCCCACCACACAGCCAGCACTGTCAGTGCTCCCCCACACAGCCAGCACCGTCAGTGCTCCCACCACACAGCCAGCACTGTCAGTGCTCCCCCACATAGCCAGCACTGTCAGTGCTCCCACCACGCAGCCAGCACTGTCAGTGCTCCCCACACAGCCAGCACTCCCAGCGCTGCTCCTACACAGCCAGCACTGTCAGTGCTCCCCCTCACACAGCCAGCACTGTCATTGCTCCCACCCCACACAGCCAGCACTGTCAGTGCTCCCACAACACAGCCAGCACTGTCAGTGCTCCCCCACACAGCCAGCGCTGTCAGTGCTCCCACCACACAGCCAGCGCTGTCAGTGCTCCCCCCACACAGCCAGCACTCCCACCACACAGACAGCACTGTCAGTGCTCCCACAACACAGCCAGCACTGTCAGTGCTCCCACCACACAGGCAGCACTGTCAGTGCTCCCACACACAGCCAGCACTGTCAGTGCTCCCAACACACAGCCAGCACTGTCAGTGCTCCCACCACACAGCCCGCACTGTCACTGCTCCCACCCCACACAGCCAGCACTGTCAGTGCTCCCACAACACAGCCAGCACTGTCAGTGCTCCCCCACACAGCCAGCGCTGTCAGTGCACCCACAACACAGCCAGCACTGTCAGTGCTCCCCCACACAGCCAGCACTGTCACTGCTCCCACCCCACACAGCCAGCACTGTCAGTGCTCCCACAACACAGCCAGCACTGTCAGTGCTCCCAACACAGAGCCAGCAATGTCAGTGCTCCCACCACACAGCCAGCACTGTCAGTGCTCCCCACGCAGCCAGCACTATCAGTGCTCCCACCACACAGCCAGCACTGTCAGTGCTCCCCCCACACAGCCAGCACTGTCAGTGCTCCCACCACACAGCCAGCACTGTCAGTGCTCCCACCACACAGCCAGCACTGTCAGTGCTCCCACCACACAGCCAGCACTGTCAGTGCTCCCACCACGCAGCCAGCACTGTCAGTGCTCCCCACACAGCCAGCACTGTCAGTGCTCCCACCACACAGCCAGCACTGTCAGTGCTCCCCCACGCAGCCAGCACTGTCAGTGCTCCCACCACACAGCCAGCACTGTCAGTGCTCCCACCACACAGCCAGCACTGTCAGTGCTCCCACCACACAGCCAGCACTGTCAGTGCTCCCACCACGCAGCCAGCACTGTCAGTGCTCCCCACACAGTCAGCACTGCCAGCGCTGCTCCTACACAGCCAGCACTGTCAGTGCTCCCCCCCACACAGCCAGCACTGTCAGTGCTCCCCCACACAGCCAGCACTGTCAGTGCTCCCACAACACAGCCAGCACTGTCAGTGCTCCCCCACACAGCCAGCGCTGTCAGTGCTCCCACCACACAGCCAGCGCTGTCATTGCTCCCCCCACACAGCCAGCACTGTCAGTGCTCCCACCACACAGACAGCACTGTCAGTGCTCCCACACACAGCCAGCACTGTCAGTGCTCCCTCACACAGCCAGCACTGTCAGTGCTCCCCCACACAGCCAGCACTGTCAGTGCTCCCCCCACACAGCCAGCACTGTCAGTGCTCCCCCACACAGCCAGCACTGTCAGTGCTCCCCCACACAGCCAGCACTGTCAGTGCTCCCCCCACACAGCAAGCACTGTCACTGCTCCCACCCCACACAGCCAGCACTGTCAGTGCTCCCACAACACAGCCAGCACTGTCAGTGCTCCCCCACACAGCCAGAGCTGTCAGTGCTCCCACCAAACAGCCAGCACTGTCAGTGCTCCCACACACAGCCAGCACTGTCTGTGCTCCCACCACACAGCCAGCACTGTCTGTGCTCCCACCACACAGCCAGCACTGTCAGTGCACCCACCACAGAGCCAGCACTGTCAGTGCTCCCCCCACACAGCCAGCACTGCCACTGCTACCACCCCACACAGCCAGCACTGTCAGTGCTCCCACCACACAGCCAGCACTATCAGTGCTCCCAGCACACAGCCAGCACTGTCAGTGCTCCCTCACACAGCCAGCACTGTCAGTGCTCCCACCACACAGCCAGCACTGTCAGTGCTCTCACCACACAGCCAGCACAGTCTGTGCTCCCACCACACAGCCAGCACTGTCAGTGCTCCCCCACACAGCCAGCACTGTCAGTGCTCCCCACACAGCCAGCACTGGCTGTGCTCCCACCACACAGCCAGCACTGTCTGTGCTCCCACCACACAGCCAGCACTGTCAGTGCTCCCACCACACAGCCAGCACTGTCAGTGCTCCCCCACACAGCCAGCACAGTCATTGCTCCCCTACACAGCCAACACTGTCAGTGCTCCCCCACACAGCCAGCACTGCCAGTGCTCCCCACACAGCCAGCACCGTCAGTGCTCCCCACAAAGCCAGCAGTGTCAGTGGTCCCCCCACACAGCCAGCACTGTCATTGCTCCCCCACGCAGCCAGCACTGTCAGTGCTCCCACCACACAGCCAGCACTGTCGGTGCTCCCCCTCACAGCCAGCACTGTCAGTGCTCCCCCACACAACCAGCACTGTCAGTGCTCCCCCACACAGCCAGCACGGTCAGTGCTCCCCCCACACAGCCAGCACTGTCAGTGCTCCCACCACACAGCCAGCACTGTCATTGCTCCCCATGTAGCCAGCACTTTCAGTGCTCCCACCACACAGACAGCACTGACACTGCTTCCCCCCCACACAGCCAGCACTGTCAGTGCTTCCCCCCACACAGCCAGCACTGTCAGTGCTCCCACCACACAGCCAGCACTGTCAGTGCTCCCCCACACAGCCAGCACCGTCAGTGCTCCCACCACACAGCCAGCACTGTCAGTGCTCCCCCACATAGCCAGCACTGTCAGTGCTCCCACCACGCAGCCAGCACTGTCAGTGCTCCCCACACAGCCAGCACTCCCAGCGCTGCTCCTACACAGCCAGCACTGTCAGTGCTCCCCCTCACACAGCCAGCACTGTCATTGCTCCCACCCCACACAGCCAGCACTGTCAGTGCTCCCACAACACAGCCAGCACTGTCAGTGCTCCCCCACACAGCCAGCGCTGTCAGTGCTCCCACCACACAGCCAGCGCTGTCAGTGCTCCCCCCACACAGCCAGCACTCCCACCACACAGACAGCACTGTCAGTGCTCCCACAACACAGCCAGCACTGTCAGTGCTCCCACCACACAGGCAGCACTGTCAGTGCTCCCACACACAGCCAGCACTGTCAGTGCTCCCAACACACAGCCAGCACTGTCAGTGCTCCCACCACACAGCCCGCACTGTCACTGCTCCCACCCCACACAGCCAGCACTGTCAGTGCTCCCACAACACAGCCAGCACTGTCAGTGCTCCCCCACACAGCCAGCGCTGTCAGTGCACCCACAACACAGCCAGCACTGTCAGTGCTCCCCCACACAGCCAGCACTGTCACTGCTCCCACCCCACACAGCCAGCACTGTCAGTGCTCCCACAACACAGCCAGCACTGTCAGTGCTCCCAACACAGAGCCAGCAATGTCAGTGCTCCCACCACACAGCCAGCACTGTCAGTGCTCCCCACGCAGCCAGCACTATCAGTGCTCCCACCACACAGCCAGCACTGTCAGTGCTCCCCCCACACAGCCAGCACTGTCAGTGCTCCCACCACACAGCCAGCACTGTCAGTGCTCCCACCACACAGCCAGCACTGTCAGTGCTCCCACCACACAGCCAGCACTGTCAGTGCTCCCACCACGCAGCCAGCACTGTCAGTGCTCCCCACACAGCCAGCACTGTCAGTGCTCCCACCACACAGCCAGCACTGTCAGTGCTCCCCCACGCAGCCAGCACTGTCAGTGCTCCCACCACACAGCCAGCACTGTCAGTGCTCCCACCACACAGCCAGCACTGTCAGTGCTCCCACCACACAGCCAGCACTGTCAGTGCTCCCACCACGCAGCCAGCACTGTCAGTGCTCCCCACACAGTCAGCACTGCCAGCGCTGCTCCTACACAGCCAGCACTGTCAGTGCTCCCCCCCACACAGCCAGCACTGTCAGTGCTCCCCCACACAGCCAGCACTGTCAGTGCTCCCACAACACAGCCAGCACTGTCAGTGCTCCCCCACACAGCCAGCGCTGTCAGTGCTCCCACCACACAGCCAGCGCTGTCATTGCTCCCCCCACACAGCCAGCACTGTCAGTGCTCCCACCACACAGACAGCACTGTCAGTGCTCCCACACACAGCCAGCACTGTCAGTGCTCCCTCACACAGCCAGCACTGTCAGTGCTCCCCCACACAGCCAGCACTGTCAGTGCTCCCCCCACACAGCCAGCACTGTCAGTGCTCCCCCACACAGCCAGCACTGTCAGTGCTCCCCCACACAGCCAGCACTGTCAGTGCTCCCCCCACACAGCAAGCACTGTCACTGCTCCCACCCCACACAGCCAGCACTGTCAGTGCTCCCACAACACAGCCAGCACTGTCAGTGCTCCCCCACACAGCCAGAGCTGTCAGTGCTCCCACCAAACAGCCAGCACTGTCAGTGCTCCCACACACAGCCAGCACTGTCTGTGCTCCCACCACACAGCCAGCACTGTCTGTGCTCCCACCACACAGCCAGCACTGTCAGTGCACCCACCACAGAGCCAGCACTGTCAGTGCTCCCCCCACACAGCCAGCACTGCCACTGCTACCACCCCACACAGCCAGCACTGTCAGTGCTCCCACCACACAGCCAGCACTATCAGTGCTCCCAGCACACAGCCAGCACTGTCAGTGCTCCCTCACACAGCCAGCACTGTCAGTGCTCCCACCACACAGCCAGCACTGTCAGTGCTCTCACCACACAGCCAGCACAGTCTGTGCTCCCACCACACAGCCAGCACTGTCAGTGCTCCCCCACACAGCCAGCACTGTCAGTGCTCCCCACACAGCCAGCACTGGCTGTGCTCCCACCACACAGCCAGCACTGTCTGTGCTCCCACCACACAGCCAGCACTGTCAGTGCTCCCACCACACAGCCAGCACTGTCAGTGCTCCCCCACACAGCCAGCACAGTCATTGCTCCCCTACACAGCCAACACTGTCAGTGCTCCCCCACACAGCCAGCACTGCCAGTGCTCCCCACACAGCCAGCACCGTCAGTGCTCCCCACAAAGCCAGCAGTGTCAGTGGTCCCCCCACACAGCCAGCACTGTCATTGCTCCCCCACGCAGCCAGCACTGTCAGTGCTCCCACCACACAGCCAGCACTGTCGGTGCTCCCCCTCACAGCCAGCACTGTCAGTGCTCCCCCACACAACCAGCACTGTCAGTGCTCCCCCACACAGCCAGCACGGTCAGTGCTCCCCCCACACAGCCAGCACTGTCAGTGCTCCCACCACACAGCCAGCACTGTCATTGCTCCCCATGCAGCCAGCACTTTCAGTGCTCCCACCACACAGCCAGCACTGCCACTGCTCCCACCCCACACAGCCAGCACTGTCAGTGCTCCCCCCACACAGCCAGCACTGTCAGTGCTCCCACCACACAGCCAGCACTGTCAGTGTTCCCCCACACAGCCAGCGCTGTCAGCGCTCCCACCACACAGCCAGCACTGTCAGTGCTCCCCCACACAGCCAGCACTGTCACTGCTCCCACCCCACACAGCCAGCACTGTCAGTGCTCCCACAACACAGCCAGCACTGTCAGTGCTCCCCCACACAGCCAGCGCTGTCAGTGCTCCCACCACACAGCCAGCACTGTCAGTGCTCCCCCACACATCCAGCACTGTCAGTGCTCCCACACACAGCCAGCACTGTCTGTGCTCCCCCCACACAGCCAGCACTGTCACTGCTCCCACCCCACACAGCCAGCACTGTCAGTGCTCCCACAACACTGCCAGCACTGTCAGTGCTCCCCCACACAGCCAGAGCTGCCAGTGCTCCCACCAAACAGCCAGCACTGTCAGTGCTCCCACACACAGCCAGCACTGTCAGTGCTCCCACCACACAGACAGCACTGTCAGTGCTCCCACACACAGCCAGCACTGTCTGTGCTCCCACCACACAGCCAGCACTGTCTGTGCTCCCACCACACAGCCAGCACTGTCAGTGCTCCCGCCACAGAGCCAGCACTGTCAGTGCTCCCCCCACACAGCCAGCACTGCCACTGCTCCCACCCCACACAGCCAGCACTGTCAGTGCTCCCCCCACACAGACAGCACTGTCAATTCTCCCCCACACAGCCAGCACTGTCAGTGCTCCCACCACACAGCCAGCACTGTCAGTGCTCCCCCACACTGCCAGCACTGTCAGTGCTCCCCCAAACAGCCAGTACTGTCATTGCTCCCCCCACACAGCCAGCACTGTCAGTGCTCACCCTCACAGCCAGCACTGTCAGTGCTCCCCCCACACAGCCAGCGCTGTCAGTGCTCCCCCACGCAGCCAGCACTGTCAGTGCTCCCACCACACAGCCAGCACTGTCAGTGCTCCCCCCACACAGCCAGCACTGTCAGTGCTCCCAACACAGAGCCAGCAATGTCAGTGCTCCCACCACACAGCCAGCACTGTCATTGCTCCCCATGCAGCCAGCACTGTAAGTGCTCCCACCACACAGCCAGCACTGCCACTGCTCCCACCCCACACAGCCAGCACTGTCAGTGCTCCCACCACACAGCCAGCACTGTCAGTGCTCCCCCACACAGCCAGCACTGTCACTGCTCCCACCCCACACAGCCAGCACTGTCAGTGCTCCCACAACACAGCAAGCACTGTCAGTGCTCCCCCACACAGTCAGCGCTGTCAGTGCTCCCACCACACAGCCAGCACTGTCAGTGCTCCCACCACACAGCCAGCACTGTCAGTGTTCCCCCACACAGCCAGCGCTGTCAGTGCTCCCACCACACAGCCAGCACTGTCAGTGCTCCCCCACACAGCCAGCACTGTCACTGCTCCCACCCCACACAGCCAGCACTGTCAGTGCTCCCACAACACAGCCAGCACTGTCAGTGCTCCCCCACACAGCCAGCGCTGTCAGTGCTCCCACGACACAGCCAGCACTGTCAGTGCTCCCCCACACATCCAGCACTGTCAGTGCTCCCACACACAGCCAGCACTGTCAGTGCTCCCCCCACACAGCCAGCACTGTCAATTCTCCCCCACACAGCCAGCACTGTCAGTGCTCCCCCACACTGCCAGCACTGTCAGTGCTCCCACCACACAGCCAGTACTGTCATTGCTCCCCCCACACAGCCAGCACTGTCAGTGCTCACCCTCACAGCCAGCACTGTCAGTGCTCCCCCCACACAGCCAGCACTGTCAGTGCTCCCCCACGCAGCCAGCACTGTCAGTGCTCCCACCACACAGCCAGCACTGTCAGTGCTCCCAACACAGAGCCAGCACTGTCTGTGCTCCCACCACACAGCCAGCACTGTCAGTGCTCCCACCACACAGCCAGCACTGTCAGTGCTCCCACCACACAGCCAGCACTGTCAGTGCTCCCCCACACAGCCAGCACAGTCATTGCTCCCCTACACAGCCAACACTGTCAGTGCTCCCCCACACAGCCAGCACTGCCAGTGCTCCCACACAGCCAGCACTGTCAGTGTTCCCCCCACACAGCCAGCACTGTCAGTGCTCCCAACACAGAGCCAGCACTGTCTGTGCTCCCACCACACAGCCAGCACTGTCAGTGCTCCCACCACACAGCCAGCACTGTCAGTGCTCCCCCACACAGCCAGCACTGTCAGTGCTCCCCCACACAACCAGCACTGTCAGTGCTCCCCCAGACAGCCAGCACGGTCAGTGCTCCCACCACACAGCCAGCACTGTCAGTGCTCCCCCACACTGCCAGCACTGTCAGTGCTCATCCAAACAGCCAGCACTGTCAGTGCTCCCCACACACAGCCAGCACTGTCAGTGCTCCTACCACACAGCCAGCACTGTCAGTGCTCCCCCCAAACAGCCAGCACTGTCAGTGCTCCCCACACACAGCCAGCACTGTCAGTGCTCCCCACACAGCCAGCACTGTCAGTGCTCCCCACACAGCCAGCACTGTCAGTGCTCCCCCACACAGCCAGCACTGTCAGTGCTCCCACCACACAGCCAGCACTGTCAGTGCTCCCAACACAGAGCCAGCACTGTCAGTGCTCCCCTCACACAGCCAGCACTGTCAGTGCTCCAACCACACAGCCAGCCATCTCAGTGCTCCTACCCCACACAGCCAGCGCTAACAGTGCTCCCCTCACACAGGGAGCACTGTCAGTGCTTCCCCCCACAAAGCGAGCACTGTCAGTGCTCCCTCCACACAGCCAGCACTGTCAATGCTCCCACCACACAGCCAGCAATGTCAGTGCACCCCCACACAGCCAGCACTGTCCGTGCTCCCCACACAGCCAGAACTATCAGTGCTCCCACCACACAGCCAGCACTGTCAGTGCTCCCCACACACAACCAGCACTGTCAGTGCTCCCACCACACAGCCAGCACTGTCAGTGCTCCTACCCCACACAGCCAGCGCTATCAGTGCTCCCCTCACACAGCCAGCACCGCCAGTGCTCCCACCACACAGCCAGCACTGTCAGTGCTCCCCCACACAGCCAGCAATGTCAGTGCTCCCCCACACAGCCAGCGCTGTCAGTGCTCCCCACACAGTAAGAACTATCAGTGCTCCCACCACACAGCCAGCACTGTCTGTGCTCCCAGCACACAGCCAGCACTGTCTGTGCTCCCACCACACAGCCAGCACTGTCAGTGCTCCCCCCACACAGCCAGCACTGTCAGTGCTCCCACCACACAGCCAGGACTGTCAGTGCTCCCACCACAGAGCCAGCACTGTCAGGGCTCCCCCACACAGCCAGCACTGTCAGTGCTCCTCCCACACAGCCAGCACTGTCAGTGCTCCCCCACACAGCCAGCACTGTCAGTGCTCCCACCACACAGCCAGCACTGTCAGTGCTCCCTCCACACAGCCAGCACTGTCAGTGCTCCCCACACAGCCAGCACTGTCAGTGCTCCCCCCACACAGCCAGCACTGTCAGTGTCCTCCCCCCACACATACAGCACTGTCAGTGCTCCCTCACACAGCCAGCACTGTCAGTGCTCCCCCACACAGCCAGCACTGTCAGTGCTCCCCCACACAGCCAGCACTGTCAGTGCTCCCACCACACAGCCAGCACTGTCAGTGCTCCCCCCACACAGCCAGCACTGTCAGTGCTCCCCCACACAGCCAGCACTGTCAGTGCTCCCACCACACAGCCAGCACTGTCAGTGCTCCCCCCACACAGCCAGCACTGTCAGTGCTCCCCCACACAGGCAGCACTGTCAGTGCTCCCCCACACAGCCAGCACTGTCAGTGCTCCCCAAACAGCCAGCACTGTCTGTGCTCCCACCACACAGTCAGCACTGTCAGTGCTCCCCCACACAGCCAGCACTGTCAGTGCTCCCCCACACAGCCAGCACTGTCAGTGCTCCCCCACACAGCCAGCACTGCCAGTGCACTCCCCCCCCCCCCACAGCCAGCACTGTCAGTGCTCCCCCCACACAGCCAGCACTGTCAGTGCTCCCCACACAGGCAGCACTGCCAGTGCTCCCCCCACACAGCCACCACTGCCAGTGCTCACCCCACACAGCCAGCACTGTCAGTGTTCCCCCCACACAGCCAGCACTGTCAGTGCTCCCCACACAGGCAGCACTGTCAGTGCTCCCCCACACAGCCAGCACTGTCGTGCTCCCACCACACAGCCAGCACTGTCAGTGCTCCCACCACACAGCCAGCACTGTCAGTGCTCCCCCCACACTGCCAGCACTGTCAGTGCTCCCCCCTACACAGCCAGCACTGTCAGTGCTCCCCCCACACAGCCAGCACTGTTAGTGCTCCCCACACAGCCAGCACTGTCAGTGCTCCCCCCACACAGCCAGCACTGTCAGTGCTCCCCCCACACTGCCAGCACTGTCAGTGCTCCCATCACACAGCCAGCACTGTCAATGCTCCCACCACACAGCCAGCACTGTCTGTGCTCCCACCACACAGCCAGCACTGTCAGTGCTCCCCACACAGCCAGCACTGTCAGTGCTCCCATCACAGAGCCAGCACTGTCAGTGCTCCCACACACATCCAGCACTGAAAGTGCACTTCCCCCTCCCCCACAGAGCAAGCACTGCCAGTGCACTTCCCCCCCCACAGAGCCAGCACTGCCAGTGCACTCCCCAGCCACAGAGCCAGCACTGCCAGTGCACTTCCCCCCCACAGAGCCAGCACTGCCAGTGCACTTCCACCCCCCCACAGAGCCAGCACTGCCAGTGCACCCACCCCACAGAGCCAGCATGGCCAGTGCACTCCCCCCCCACAGAGCTAGCACTGCCAGAGCACTTCCCCCCCACAGAGCCAGCACTGCCAGTGCACTTCCCCCCCCCCCACAGAGCCAGCACTGCCAGTGCTCCCCACACAGCCAACACTGTCAGTTCACCCACCACACAGCCAGCACTGTCAGTGCCCCCAGCACACAGCCAGCACTGTCAATGCTCCCCCACACAGCCAGCACTGTCAGTGCTCCCACCAAACAGCCAGCACTGTCTGTGCTCCCCCACACAGCCCGCACTGTCAGTGCTCCCCCACAGAGCCAGCACTGTCAGTGCTCCTACCCCACACAGCCAGCACTGTCAGTGCTCCCACCACACAGCCAGCACTCTCAGTGCTCCTACCCCACACAGCCAGCGCTATCAGTGCTCCCCTCACAGCCAGCACTGTCAGTGCTCCCACACACAGCCAGCACTGTCAGTGCTCCCCCACACAGCCAGCACTGTCAGTGCTCCAACCACACAGCCAGCACTCTCAGTGCTCCTACCCCACACAGCCAGCGCTATCAGTGCTCCCCTCACACAGCCAGCACTGTCAGTGCTTCCCCCCACAAAGCGAGCACTGTCAGTGCTCCCTCCACACAGCCAGCACTGTCAGTGCTCCCAACACACAGCCAGCACTGTCAGTGCTCCCCCACACAGCCAGCACTGTCAGTGCTCCCTCCACACAGCCAGCACTGTCAGTGCTCCTACCCCACACAGCCCGCGCTATCAGTGCTCCCCTCACACAGCCAGCACCGCCAGTGCTCCCACCACACACCCAGCACTGTCAGTGCTCCCCCACACAGCCAGCAATGTCAGTGCTCCCCCACACAGCCAGCACTGTCAGTGCTCCCACCACACAGCCAGCACTGTCTGTGCTCCCACCACACAGCCAGCACTGTCTGTGCTCCCACCACACAGCCAGCACTGTCAGTGCTCCCCACACAGCCAGAACTATCAGTGCTCCCACCACACAGGCAGCACTGTCTGTGCTCCCACCACACAGCCAGCACTGTCAGTGCTCCTACCCCACACAGCCCGCGCTATCAGTGCTCCCCTCACACAGCCAGCACCGCCAGTGCTCCCACCACACAGCCAGCACTGTCAGTGCTCCCCCACACAGCCAGCAATGTCAGTGCTCCCCCACACAGCCAGCACTGTCAGTGCTCCCCACACAGCAAGAACTATCAGTGCTCCCACCACACAGCCAGCACTGTCTGTGCTCCCACCACACAGCCAGCACTGTCTGTGCTCCCACCACACAGCCAGCACTGTCAGTTCTCCCCCCACACAGCCAGCACTGTCTGTGCTCCCACCGCACTGCCAGCACTGTCAGTGCTCCCCCCACACAGCCTGCACTGTCAGTGCTCCCAGCACACAGCCAGCACTGTCAGTGCTCCCACCACAGAGCCAGTACTGTCAGGGCTCCCCCACACAGCCAGCACTGCCAGCGCTGCTCCTACACAACCAGCACTGTCAGTGTCCTCCCCCCACACTACAGCACTGTCAGTGCTCCCCCACACAGCCAGGACTGTCAGTGCTCCCCACACAGCCAGCACTGTCAGTGCTCCCCCCACACAGCCAGCACTGTCAGTGCTCCCCACACAGCCAGCACTGTCAGTGCTCCCCCCATACAGCCAGCACTGTCAGTGTCCTCGCCCCACACATACAGCACTGTCAGTGCTCCCCCACACAGCCAGCACTGTCAGTGCTCCCCCCACACAGCCAGCACTGTCAGTGCTCCCCCACACAGCCAGCACTGTCAGTGCTCCCACCACACAGCCAGCACTGGCAGTGCTCCCCCACACAGCCAGCGCTGTCAGTGCTCCCCCCACACATGCAGCACTGCCAGTGCTCCCCCCACACAGCCAGCACTGCCAGTGCTCACCCCACACAGCCAGCGATGTCAGTGCTCCCCCCACACAGCCAGCACTGTCAGTGCTCCCACCACACAGCCAGCACTGTCAGTGCTCCCCCCACACTGCCAGCACTGTCAGTGCTCCCCCCAACACAGCCAGCACTGTCAGTGCTCCCAACACACAGCCAGCACTGCCAGTGCTCCCACCACACAGCCAGCACTGTCAGTGCTCCCGCATACAGCCAGCAATGTCAGTGCACCCCCACACAGCCAGCACTGTCAGTGCTCCCCACACAGCCAGAACTATCAGTGCTCCCACCACACAGCCAGCACTGTCAGTGCTCCTACCCCACACAGCCCGCGCTATCAGTGCTCCCCTCACACAGCCAGCACCGCCAGTGCTCCCACCACACAGCCAGCACTGTCAGTGCTCCCCACACAGCCAGCAATGTCAGTGCTCCCCCACACAGCCAGCACTGTCAGTGCTCCCCACACAGCAAGAACTATCAGTGCTCCCACCACACAGCCAGCACTGTCTGTGCTCCCACCACACAGCCAGCACTGTCTGTGCTCCCACCACACAGCCAGCACTGTCAGTTCTCCCCCCACACAGCCAGCACTGTCTGTGCTCCCACCACACAGCCAGCACTGTCAGTGCTCCCCCCACACAGCCTGCACTGTCAGTGCTCCCACCACACAGCCAGCACTGTCAGTGCTCCCACCACAGAGCCAGCACTGTCAGGGCTCCCCCACACAGCCAGCACTGCCAGCGCTGCTCCTACACAACCAGCACTGTCAGTGTCCTCCCCCCACACTACAGCACTGTCAGTGCTCCCCCACACAGCCAGCACTGTGAGTGCTCCCCCACACAGCCAGGACTGTCAGTGCTCCCACCACACAGCCAGCACTGTCAGTGCTCCCCCCACACAGCCAGCACTGTCAGTGCTCCCCACACAGCCAGCACTGTCAGTGCTCCCCCCACACAGCCAGCACTGTCAGTGTCCTCGCCCCACACATACAGCACTGTCAGTGCTCCCCCACACAGCCAGCACTGTCAGTGCTCCCCCCACACAGCCAGCACTCTCAGTGCTCCCCCCACACAGCCAGCACTGTCAGTGCTCCCACCACACAGCCAGCACTGTCAGTGCTCCCCCACACAGCCAGCACTGTCAGTGCACCCCCACACAGCCAGCACTGTCAGTGCTCCCACCACACAGCCAGCACTGTCAGTGCTCCCCCCACACAGCCAGCATTGTCAGTGCTCCCCCACACAGCAAGCACTGTCAGTGCTCCCCCACACAGGCAGCACTGTCAGTGCTCCCCCACACAGCCAGCACTGTCAGTGCTCCCCCACACAGCCAGCACTGTCTGTGCTCCCACCACACAGTCAGCACTGTCAGTGCTCCCACCACACAGTCAGCACTGTCAGTGCTCCCACCACACAGTCAGCACTGTCAGTGCTCCCCACACATGCAGCACTGCCAGTGCTCCCCCCACACAGCCAGCACTGCCAGTGCTCACCCCACACAGCCAGCGCTGTCAGTGCTCCCCCCACACAGCCAGCACTGTCAGTGCTCCCACCACACAGCCAGCACTGTCACTGCTCCCCCCACACTGCCAGCACTGTCAGTGCTCCCCCCAACACAGCCAGCACTGTCAGTGCTCTCCCCACACAGCCAGCACTGTTAGTGCTCCCCACAGAGCCAGCACTGTCAGTGCTCCCCCACACAGCCAGCCCTGTCAGTGTTCCCACCACACAGCCAGCACTGTCAGTGGTCCCACCACACAGCCAGCACTGTCAGTGCTCCCCCCACACTGCCAGCACTGTCAGTGCTCCCATCACACAGCCAGCACTGTCAGTGCTCCCATCACACAGCCAGCACTGTCAGTGCTACCACAACACACAGCCAGCACTGTCTGTGCTCCCCCACACAGCCAGCACTGTCAGTGCTCCCACGACAGAGCCAGCACTGTCAGTGCTCCCACACACATCCAGCACTGAAAGTGCACTTCCCCCTCCCCCCACAGAGCCAGCACTGCCAGTGCACTCCCCCCCCACAGAGCCAGCACTGCCAGTGCACTCCCCAGCCACAGAGCCAGCACTGCCAGTGCACTTACCCCCCACAGAGCCAGCACTGCCAGTGCACTTCCACCCCCCCCCCACAGAGCCAGCACTGCCAGTGCACTCCCCCCCACAGAGCCAGCATGGCCAGTGCACTCCCCCCCACAGAGCTAGCACTGCCAGTGCACTTCCCCCCCACAGAGCCAGCACTGCCAGTGCACTCCCCCCCCCACAGAGCCAGCACTGGCAGTGCTCCCCACACAGCCAGCACTGTCAGTGCTCCCACCACACAGCCAGCACTGTCGGTGCTCCCACCACACAGCCAGCATTGTCAGTGCTCCCCCACACAGCCAACACTGTCAGTGCTCCCCCACACAGCCAGCACTGTCAGTGCCCACACCACACAGCCAGCACTGTCAGAGCTCCCACCACACAGCCAGCACTGTCAGTGCTCCCCCACACTTCCAGCACTGTCAGTGCTCCCCCACACAGCCAGCACTGTCAGTGCTCCCCCACACAGCCAGCCCTGTCAGTGCTCCCCACACAGCCAGCACTGTCAGTGCTCCCCACGCAGCCAGCACTGCCAGTGCTCCCAGCACACAGCCAGCACTGTCAGTGCTCCCCACGCAGCCAGCACTGTCAGTGCTCCCAGCACACAGCCAGCACTGTCAGTGCTCCCGCACACAGGCAGCACTGTCAGTGCTCCCCCACACAGCCAGCACTGTCAGTGCTCCCACCACACACAGCCAGCACTGTCAGTGCTACCCCACACAGGCAGCACTGTCAGTGCTCCCCCACACAGCCAGCACTGTCAGTGCTCCCACCACACAGCCAGCACTGTCAGTGCTCCCCACACAGGCAGCACTGTCAGTGTTCCCCCACACACAGCCAGCGCTGTCAGTGCCCCCCCACACAGCCAGCACCGTCAGTGCTCCCACCACACAGCCAGCACTGTCTGTGCTCCCACCACACAGCCAGCATTGTCAGTGCTCCCACCACACAGCCAGCACTGTCAGTGCCCCCACCACACAGCCAGCATTGTCAGTGCTCCCCCACACAGCCAGCACTGTCAGAGCTCCCACCACACAGCCAGCACTGTCAGTGCTCCCCCACACTTCCAGCACTGTCAGTGCTCCCCCACACAGCCAGCACTGTCCGTGCTCCTCACACAGCCAGCACTGTCAGTGCTCCCACCACACAGCCAGCACTGTCAGTGCTCCCACCACACAGCCAGCACTGTCAGTGCTCCCACCACACAGCCAGCACTGTCAGTGCTCCCACCACACAGCCAGCACTGTCAGTGCTCCCCCACACTTCCAGCACTGTCAGTGCTCCCCCACACAGCCAGCACTGTCCGTGCTCCTCACACAGCCAGCACTGTCAGTGCTCCCACCACACAGCCAGCACTGTCAGTGCTCCCACCACACAGCCAGCACTGTCAGTGCTCCCACCACACAGCCAGCACTGTCAGTGCTCCCACCACACAGCCAGCACTGTCAGTGCTCCCCCCCACACAGCCAGCACAGTCAGTGCTCCCCCACACAGCCAGCACTGTCACTGCTCCCCCAGACAGCCAGCACTGCCAGTGCACTCCCCCCCCAACAGCCAGCACTGTCAGTGCTCCCCCCACACAGCCAGCACTGTCAGTGCTCCCCACACATGCAGCACTGCCAGTGCTCCCCCACACAGCCAGCACTGCCAGTGCTCACCCCACACAGCCAGCGCTGTCAGTGCTCCCCCCACACAGCCAGCACTGTCAGTGCTCCCACCACACAGCCAGCACTGTCAGTGCTCCCCCCACACTGCCAGCACTGTCAGTGCTCCCCCCAACACAGCCAGCACTGTCAGTGCTCTCCCCACACAGCCAGCACTGTTAGTGCTCCCCACAGAGCCAGCACTGTCAGTGCTCCCCCACACAGCCAGCACTGTCAGTGTTCCCACCACACAGCCAGCACTGTCAGTGGTCCCACCACACAGCCAGCACTGTCAGTGCTCCCCCCACACTGCCAGCACTGTCAGTGCTCCCATCACACAGCCAGCACTGTCAGTGCTCCCATCACACAGCCAGCACTGTCAGTGCTACCACAACACACAGCCAGCACTGTCTGTGCTCCCCCACACAGCCAGCACTGTCAGTGCTCCCACGACAGAGCCAGCACTGTCAGTGCTCCCACACACATCCAGCACTGAAAGTGCACTTCCCCCTCCCCCCACAGAGCCAGCACTGCCAGTGCACTCCCCCCCCCACAGAGCCAGCACTGCCAGTGCACTCCCCAGCCACAGAGCCAGCACTGCCAGTGCACTTACCCCCCACAGAGCCAGCACTGCCAGTGCACTTCCACCCCCCCACAGAGCCAGCACTGCCAGTGCACTCCCCCCCACAGAGCCAGCATGGCCAGTGCACTCCCCCCCCACAGAGCTAGCACTGCCAGTGCACTTCCCCCCCACAGAGCCAGCACTGCCAGTGCACTTCCCCCCCCCCCCCACAGAGCCAGCACTGTCAGTGCTCCCAGCACACAGCCAGCACTGTCTGTGCTCCGCCACACAGCCAGCACTGTCAGTGCTCCCACCACACAGCCAGCACTGTCGGTGCTCCCACCACACAGCCAGCATTGTCAGTGCTCCCCCACACAGCCAACACTGTCAGTGCTCCCCACACAGCCAGCACTGTCAGTGCCCACACCACACAGCCAGCACTGTCAGAGCTCCCACCACACAGCCAGCACTGTCAGTGCTCCCCCACACTTCCAGCACTGTCAGTGCTCCCCCACACAGCCAGCACTGTCAGTGCTCCCCCACACAGCCAGCCCTGTCAGTGCTCCCCACACAGCCAGCACTGTCAGTGCTCCCCACGCAGCCAGCACTGCCAGTGCTCCTCACACAGCCAGCACTGTCAGTGCTCCCAGCACACAGCCAGCACTGTCAGTGCTCCCCCATACAGCCAGCACTGTCAGTGCTGCCCCACACAGCCAGCACTGTCAGTGCCCCCCCCCCCCACACAGCCTACACTGTCAGTGTTCCCCCACACACAGCCAGCGCTGTCAGTGCTCCCACCACACAGCCAGCACTGTCTGTGCTCCCACCACACAGCCAGCATTGTCAGTGCTCCCCCACACAGCCAACACTGTCAGTGCTCCCCCACACAGCCAGCACTGTCAGTGCCCCCACCACACAGCCAGCACTGTCAGTGCTCCTACCCCACAGCCAGCACTGTCAGTGCTCCCCCACACTTCCAGCACTGTCAATGCTCCCACCACACAGCCAGCACTGTCAGTGCAACCCACACAGCCAGCACTGTCAGTGCTCCTCACACAGCCAGCACTGTCAGTGCTCCCACCACACAGCCAGCACTGTCAGTGCTCCCCCACACTTCCAGCACTGTCAATGCTCCCACCACACAGCCAGCACTGTCAGTGCCACCCACACAGCCAGCACTGTCAATGCTCCTCACACAGCCAGCACTGTCAGTGCTCCCACCACACAGCCAGCACTGTCAGTGCTCCCCCACACTTCCAGCACTGTCAATGCTCCCACCACACAGCCAGCACTGTCCGTGCTCCCCACACAGCCAGCACTGCCAGTGCTCCTCACACAGCCAGCACTGTCAGTGCTCCCCCACACAGCCAGCACTGTCAGTGCTCCCACCACACAGCCAGCACTGTCAGTGCTCCCCCACACAGGCAGCACTGTCAGTGCTCCCCCACACAGCCAGCACTGTCAGTGCTCCGACCACACAGGCAGCACTGTCAGTGCTCCCCCACACTTCCAGCACTGTCAGTGCTCCCCCACACAGCCAGCACTGTCCGTGCTCCTCACACACCCAATACCCAATTACAACACTGAGGGAGCACCCGATACCCAATTACAACACTGAGGGAGCACTCGATACCCAATTACAACACTGAGGAGCACCCGATACCCAATTACAACACTGAGGGAGCACTCAATACCCAATTACAACACTGACGGAGCACCCGATACCCAATTACAACACTGAGGGAGCACTCAATACCCAATTACAACACTGAGGGATCACCCGGTACCCAATTACAACACTGAGGGAGAACTCAATACCCAATTACAACACTGAGGAGCACCCGATACCCAATTACAACACTGAGGGAGCACTCAATACCCAATTACAACACTGAGGGAGCACCCGATACCCAATTACAACACTGAGGGAGCACTCAATACCCAATTACAACACTGAGGGAGCACCCGATTCCCAATTACAACACTGAGGGAGCACCCGATACCCAATTACAACACTGACTGAGCACCCGATACCCAATTATAACACTGAGGGAGCACCCGATACCCAATTACAACACTGAGGGAGCACCCAATACCAATTACAACACTGTGGGAGCACCCGATACCCAATTACAACACTGACTGAGCACCCGATTCCAATTACAACACTGAGGGAGCACCCAATACCCAATTACAACACTGTGGAGCACCCGATACCCAATTACAACACTGACTGAGTACCCGATTCCCAATTACAACACTGAGGGAGCACCGATACCCAATTACAACACTGACGGAGCACCCGATACCCAATTACAACACTGAGGGAGCACCCGATTCCCAATTACAACACTGAGGGAGCACCCGATACCCAATTACAACAGTGACGGAGCACCCGATACCCAATTACAACACTGAGGGAGCACCCGATTCCCAATTACAACACTGAGGGAGCACCCGATACCCAATTACAACAGTGACGGAGCACCCGATACCTAATTACAACACTGAGGGAGCACCCGATACCCAATTACAACACTGAGGGAGCACCCGATACCCAATTACAACACTGACTGAGCACCCGATACCCAATTACAACACTGAGGGAGCACCCGATACCCAATTACAACACTGAGGGAGCACCCGATACCCAATTACAACACTGAGGGAGCACCCGATACCCAATTACAACACTGAGGGAGCACCCGATACCCAATTACAACACTGAGGGAGCACCCGATACCCAATTACAACACTGAGGGAGCACTCGATACCCAATTACAACACTGAGGGAGCACCCGATACCCAATTACAACACTGAGGGAGCACCCGATACCCAATTACAACACTGAGGGAGCACCCGATAACCAATTACAACACTGACGGAGCACCCGATACCCAATTACAACACTGAGGGAGCACCCAATACCCAATTACAACACTGAGGGAGCACCCAATACCCAATTACAGCACTGAGGGAGCACCCGATACCCAATTACAACACACTGGAGCACCCGATACCCAATTACAACACAGGGAGCACCCGATACCCAATTACAACACTGAGGGAGCACCCAATACCCAATTACAACATTGACTGAGCACCCAACACCCAATTACAACACTGAGGGTGCACCCGATACCCAATTACAACACTGACTGAGCACCCGATACCCAATTACAACACTGAGGGAGCACCCAATACCCAATTGTAACACTGACTGAGCACCCGATACCCAATTACAACACTGAGGGAGCACCCGATACCCAATTACAACACACTGGAGCACCCGATACCCAATTACAACACAGAGGGAGCACCCGATACCCAATTACAACACTGACTGAGCACCCGATACCCAATTACAACACTGAGGGAGCACCTGATACCCAATTACAACATTGAGGGAGCACCCGATACCCAATTACAACACTGAGGGAGCACCCGATACCCAATTACAACACTGAGGGAGCACCCGATACGCAATTACAACACTGACGGAGCACCCGATACCCAATTAAAACATTGAGGGAGCACCCGATACCCAATTACAACACTGAGGGAGCACCCGATACCCAATTACAACACTGAGGGAGCACCCGATACCCAATTACAACACTGAGGGAGCACCCGATACCCAATTACAACACTGAGGGAGCACCCGATACCCAATTACAACACTGACTGAGCACCCGATACCCAATTACAACACTGAGGGAGCACCCGATACCCAATCAGAACACTGAGGGAGCACCCGATACCCAATTACAACACTGAGGGAGCACCCGATACCCAATTACAACACTGACTGAGCACCCGATACCCAATTACAACACTGAGGGAGCACCCGATACCCAATTACAACAGTGACGGAGCACCCGATACCCAATTACAACACTGAGGGAGCACCTGATACCCAATTACAACACTGAGGGAGCACTCAATACCCAATTACAACACTGAGGGAGCACAATTATTAATTACAACACCGATTTAGCACCTGCTACTCAATTACAGCACAGATGGAGCATCTTTACTTCATTACAACAATGTGGGACGAGAGAATTTTACTGTCAAAAACTCATTAAAGTCAAAGATAATGTCTCCCGAGCTAATGGCTCCAGGATTGCTGCTGTTTCCTCATTCAGTATTAATCCTGACGCTTCCCCTTCCATCAGTCACCTCTCCCTCTCTCACAAACACTCGGAAGTCAGTATGTTCCATGGTACAGTGGCAGCGCACAGTCCGATCCCACAAACTCCCTAGAACATTTACCTCTCTCCAAAAACACTACCCCCTCTTACTCCACTTCAATATGTCCCTCATCCTCGCACAGCAGGATCCCACACACACACTGCAATGTGGTATCGGCCGGATTTGAAAAAAAAAATTGTTTGAGGTGAGAATTGCCGCAGTTGTTGTGCGAAGAATGTGGGGCGGGGTCTAGGGAGGCTGGAACCCTCCCATCCGTGGGCAGGGTGGGTACAGAGGGATATGGGCCAAATGCGGGCAAGCGGGACTAGCTTAGTGATAGAAACTGGGCGGCACGGACAAGCTGGGCCGAAGGGACCGTTTCCATGCTGTAAACATCTTTCACTCTGTGACTGGCCTCCAGTCGCACAAACAGCCTTCTCCCACCACCCTCTGTCTCCTATCACTAACTCAGTTCTGCTTCCAAGTTACCCCATCTCCCATGTGCATTTGACTTCTTTGTCAGTCTCCCATGTGGGGCCTTGTCAGAGGCTTGGCTGCAACCCAGATAAACTACATCAACTGCACCACCCTCATCTGGTCACCTCCTCCAATAATTCAGTCCCATTGGTTCAGCACGGCCTCCCTCTGCCACGCTGACTATTCCTGATCAAAGCTCGCCTCTCCCAAGTGGAGAGTGATTCTCCAGCCCCACCGCCCCACGTCAATATTGCCCTCAGCCTCACACAGCAAGATCCCACACTGGACACCGTCAGATCCGGTGTCTTTATCCCCCCTTCCCTTGACCCACCAACCAATGTCCACCTCTGCTTTGCTGTCTCTGGATCCCCCCTCCCACCCCATCGCCTCACTGGCTCTCTTTCACCCACACAGCCCCCAATATTCCCCACCCCCCAGTGTGGACAGTGTCGCCTTGCGAGGAACATGGGGCGGGTTGTGTGGGCGCAAGGGGAGGGGGTGGGGGGAGTGCGCTGGACCCTGACTCTACACCAGGAAACCCCCATCCACGATTCTTGTCTCTCTCTCCGCTCCCTCTGGCTTTGCACTCTCCCCTATCTCCGTCCTAATTGCACAATCAGATCCAATCACCCCTCCAGTCAGTGTACATGAGCAATGAAGGCAATTCTACACAGCAAGATCCCACTGGCAGTACCACCATGGTGCAGGACACCCCTCCCACACACTCTGTCTCTCTCCCCCACCCCTCCAGATCCCCTTCACATCCCCAGCCTTCAACTTCCATCACTTACCTCTGCCTCCATCTCTCTCTCTCTCATTTCATTTCTCTCTCTCTTTCCATTTCTCTCCCTCTCTCACTTTTCATTTCTCTCCTTCCCTCTCTCTCATTTCATTTCGCTCCTTCCCTCTCTCTCATTTCATTTCTCTCCCTCCCTCCCTCTCATTTCATTTCTCTCTCTCCCTCTCTCTCCATTTCATTTCTCTCCCTCTCTCACTTTTCATTTCTTTCCCTCCCTCTCATTTCATTTCTCTCTCTCCCTCTCTCTCATTTCATTTCTCTCTCCTCTCTCCATTTCATTTCTCTCCCTCTCTCACTTTTCATTTCTCTCCCTCTCTCTCATTTCATTTCTCTCTCCCTCTCTCTCCATTTCATTTCTCTCTCCCTCTCTCTCATTTCATTTCTCTCTCTCCCTCTCTCTTTTCATTTCTCTCCCTCTCATTTCATTTCTCTCTCTCCCTCTCTCATTTCATTTCTCTCTCTCTCTCTCTCCCTCTCTGAGCCTGATCTGCACAGAATCAGACCGCACAGAACAGGCCCTTCCACCCACCAAGCCTGGAGAGACAAGGCTGAGAGGGAGAGGGACTGAGAGGGAGAGAGGCTGAGAGGGAGAGAGGCTGAGAGGGAGAGGGGCTGAGAGGAGAGAGGCTGAGAGGGAGAGGGACTGAGAGGGAGAGAGGCTGAGAGGGAGAGAGGCTGAGAGGGAGAGGGGCTGAGAGGAGAGAGGCTGAGAGGGAGAGGGACTGAGAGGGAGAGGCTGAGAGGGAGAGGGGCTGAGAGGGAGAGGGGCTGAGAGGGAGAGGGGCTGAGAGGGAGAGGCTGAGAGGGAGAGAGACTGAGAGGGAGAGAGGCTGAGAGGGAGAGGGGCTGAGAGGGAGAGGCTGAGAGGGAGAGGGGCTGAGAGGGAGAGAGACAGAGGGAGAGGGCTGAGAGGCTGAGAGGGAGAGAGACTGAGAGGGAGAGGGCTGAGAGGGAGAGGGGCTGAGAGGGAGAGAGGCTGAGAGGGAGAGGGACTGAGAGGGAGAGGCTGAGAGGGAGAGGGGCTGAGAGGGAGAGAGGCTGAGAGGGAGAGAGGCTGAGAGGGAGAGGGACTGAGAGGGAGAGGCTGAGAGGGAGAGGGGCTGAGAGGGAGAGGGGCTGAGAGGGAGAGGCTGAGAGGGAGAGGGGCTGAGAGGGAGAGAGACAGAGGGAGAGGGGCTGAGAGGGAGAGAGGCTGAGAGGGAGAGAGACTGAGAGGGAGAGGGGCTGAGAGGGAGCGGGACTGAGAGGGAGAGAGGCTGAGAGAGAGAGGGGCTGAGAGGGAGAGAGACTGAGAGGGAGAGGGACTGAGAGGGAGAGGGGCTGAGAGGGAGAGGGGCTGAGAGGGAGAGGGGCTGAGAGGGAGAGGGGCTGAGAGGGAGAGGGGCTGAGAGGGAGAGGGGCTGAGAGGGAGAGGGGCTGAGAGGGAGAGAGGCTGAGAGAGAGAGGGGCTGAGAGGGAGAGGGGCTGAGAGGGAGAGGGGCTGAGAGGGAGAGAGGCTGAGGGAGAGGGGCTGAGAGGGAGAGAGGCTGAGAGGGAGAGGGCTGAGAGGGAGAGGGGCTGAGAGGGAGAGGGGCTGAGGGAGAGGGGCTGAGAGGGAGAGGGGCTGAGAGGGAGAGAGGCTGAGAGGGAGGGCTGAGAGGGAGAGAGACTGAGAGGGAGAGGGGCTGAGAGGAGAGGGCTGAGAGGGAGAGGGGCTGAGAGGGAGAGAGGCTGAGAGAGAGAGGGGCTGAGAGGGAGAGGGGTTGAGAGGGGCTGAGAGGGAGAGAGACTGAGAGGGAGAATGGCTGAGAGGGAGAGGGACTGAGAGGGAGAGGGGCTGAGAGGAGAGGGGCTGAGAGGGAGAGGGGCTGAGAGGGAGAGAGGGTGAGAGGGAGAGAGGCTGAGAGGGAGAGGGGCTGAGAGGGAGAGGGGCTGAGAGGGAGAGGGGCTGAGAGGGAGAGAGGCTGAGAGGGAGAGGGGCTGAGAGGGAGAGAGGCTGAGAGGGAGAGGGGCTGAGAGGGAGAGGGGCTGAGAGGGAGAGGGGCTGAGAGGGAGAGGGGCTGAGAGGGAGAGGGGCTGAGAGGGAGAGAGGCTGAGAGGGAGGGGCTGAGAGGGAGAGAGACTGAGAGGGAGAGGGGCTGAGAGGGAGAGGGGCTGAGAGGGAGAGAGACTGAGAGGGAGAGAGACTGAGGAGAGAGGCTGAGAGGGAGAGAGGCCGAGAGGGAGAGAGACTGAGAGGGAGAGAGACTGAGAGGGAGAGGGGCTGAGAGGATTAAGGATGAGAGGGAGATGGGCTGAGAGGGAGAGGGGCTGAGAGGGAGATGGGCTGAGATGGAGAGAGACTGAGAGGGAGAGAGGCTGAGAGGGAGAGAGACTGAGAGGGAGAGGGGCTGAGAGGGAGAGGGGCTGAGAGGGAGAGAGACTGAGAGGGAGAGGGGCTGAGAGGGAGAGGGGCTGAGAGGGAGAGGGGCTGAGAGGGAGAGAGACTGAGAGGGAGAGGGGCTGAGAGGGAGAGAGACTGAGAGGGAGAGGGGCTGAGAGGGAGAGGGGGCCCCCCTCCTTACACTCTGTCTCTTTCCACTGCCCTTCCTGAGCCCCTCACACCCCCTCCCAGCCCCTCCCTGTTCAGCTGCCCTTCCCTCCCTCCATTTCCCATCTCTCTCTCTCTCTGTGTCTGCCTCTCCCTCTCCCAGCCTCCCTCTTTCCCTCAATCTTTTACATTTACAGTCAGCTCGCGGGTGTTTGTAAGTAATAGGGAGCCAGGCGAGTGCACAGCTCGATCCCACACACACACACAACCTGCTCACGGACAGGGGAACAATTTAAACACTGAAACCAGGAGCAGGCCATTCGGCCCTTCCAAGCTGCTCTGCCATTCATCATCACGGCTGACCATCCGACTCAGTAACCTGTGGTCCCCCCCCCACATCCTCTGATCCTCCCCAGAGCTATATCCTTCTTTAAAACAAGCTGGGCAGCAACATTATCCAGGGTGGATCTTTATAAACACAAAATTCTCAGATTCACAATGTGGACAGGCAGACAGAGAGAGAGAGAAATCCAGTCAACACCTCAATAAACTCAAAATGCTTGCTGCACATTGCACTGAATCCCTCAATTCATCCCGTGTGGGGAAAACTGGCAGCAGAATTATCCAGCAATAAAACGTCACCTTAAACAACTTCAATTCCCGTCCCTCTCCCAGCAGCTTCACAAGTGGGGGATGGATTTAAAACCCAGCGGCTGCTTCTTTCGGGAGGCACTTTCCGGGTCATCTCTGCCCAGCAAGACTCCAAGGCACCGTTACCAATCTCCGTCCCTTCTCTCCCTCCCTCCCCCTTTACTGTATTCTCTCTCTCCTTTCCCATTCTCTCTCTCCTTTCCCATTCTCTCTCTCATTTTCCTTTCTCTCTTTCCTTTCCCATTCTCTCTCTCCTTTCCCATTCTCTCTCTCCTTTTCCTTTCTCTCTCTCATTTTCCTTTCTCTCTTTCCTTTCCCATTCTCTCTCTCCTTTCCCATTCTCTCTCTCTCTCCTTTCCCATTCTCTCTCTCCTTTCCCATTCTCTCCTTTCCCATTCTCTCTCTCCTTTCCCATTCTCTCTCTCCTTTCCCATTCTCTCTCCTTTCCCATTCTCTCTCCTTTCCCATTCTCTCTCTCCTTTCCCATTCTCTCTCTCTCTCCTTTCCCATTCTCTCCTTTCCCATTCTCTCTCTCCTTTCCAATTCTCTCTCTCCTTTCCCATTCTCTCTTCTTTCCTATTCTCTCTCTCCTTTCCTTCTCTCATTTTCCTTTCTCTCTTTCCTTTCCCATTCTCTCTCTCATTTCCCACTTCTCTCTCTCCTTTTCCTTTCTCTCTCTCATTTTCCTTTCTCTCTCTCATTTTCCTTTCTCTCTCTCATTTTCCTTTCTCTCTTTCCTTTCCCATTCTCTCTTCTTTCCCATTCTCTCTCTCCTATCCCATTCTCTCTCTCCTTTCCCATTCTCTCTCTCTCTCCTTTCCCATTCTCTCTCTCCTTTCCATTCTCTCCTTTCCCATTCTCTCTCTCCTTTCCCATTCTCTCTCTCCTTTCCCATTAATTCCAGTAAAACACGGGCACTGTGCGATTGGTAAATTGAACCAGGCCCCAATCGCGGCCTTTTCCGTTCCAGGCCCTTTGTGAGAGCTGGATTAAAATGTCCTCGGAAAATCTCCTGTCATCCCATTTAGAATAAGTGTCCCACCACACTGGACGTGTTTAATTTTCATGATTACAGAACTAAAACCCAAAACACCAGTCAATGTACTAATGACTAAAGTTACAATGAAGACCATTCTGCACAGCAGGATCCCACGGGCAGCCCCACAACGGAGGAGGACTCAACCGCTCCAAGATCCAGTATCAATTACCCCAACTGAGTCCCCAACGTTCCCCACCCCTCTCAGTTTGGTTCTCCCTCACCCTGTTTCTCCCCCCGCCCTTTCTCACTGTCGATTGAGGTTTAAGGTGTGGACACCATGGAGGGGTGAGGAATGTGGGGTGGGGAGGTGGGGGTCTGTGCCTTGGCTGTGCAGCAGAGACCCCCATCCAACAATCTCCTCTTCCCTCTCCCTGCCCCTCTGGCTTCTCTCTCTCTCTCTCTGTCTCACTCTGTCTATCTCTCTCTGATACTTCACAAGCTGAAGACAAAGATGGGAGGGAGAGAGAGACAGAAACAGACAGAGAGAGAGAAACAGACAGAGGGACAGAAATAGGCAGAGAGAAAGGGGAAAATGCAAAGTCAGTATATCACTAAAACTCAAATCCAAATATTTCCTGTGCATTTCACTCAAACCTGGATTTATTGCAATGTCAGCTGTGTTGAGCCCTTTAAGACATGTGACACACATTACACACAGAGACAGGCAGAAAGAGAGTGACACAATGACACACAGACAGGCAGGCAGAGGCAGAGGGAGTGAGAGAGATGTAAAGAGAGACAGGTAGTCAAGACAGGTAGAGACAGACCGACAGGGGAGAGAGACAGAAGATAGAGGCAGAGGGAGAGAGGAAAACAGTGACTAACAGAACCAGGCAGTCAGAGAGAGGGAGAGACAGACCGACAGGGGGAGAGACACAGACAGAGACAGAAGATAGAGGCAGAGAGAGAGAGGAAAACAGAGACTAACAGAACCAGGCAGTCAGAGAGAGGGAGAGACAGACCGACAGGGGGAGAGACACAGACAGAGACAGAAGATAGAGGCAGAGATAGAGAGGAAAACAGTGACTAACAGAACCAGGCAGTCAGAGAGAGGGAGAGACAGACCGACAGGGGGAGAGAGACAGACAGAGACAGAAGATAGAGGCAGAGGGAGAGAGGAAAACAGAGACTAACAGAACCAGGCAGTCAGAGAGAGGGAGAGACAGACCGACAGGGGAGAGACACAGACAGAGACAGAAGATAGAGGCAGAGGGAGAGAGGAAAACAGTGACTAACAGAACCAGGCAGTCAGAGAGAGGGAGAGACAGACCGACAGGGGGAGAGACACAGACAGAGACAGAAGATAGAGGCAGAGGGAGAGAGGAAAACAGTGACTAACAGAACCAGGCAGTCAGAGAGAGGGAGAGACAGACCGACAGGGGGAGAGACACAGACAGAGACAGAAGATAGAGGCAGAGGGAGAGAGGAAAACAGAGACTAACAGAATCAGGCAGTCAGAGAGAGGGAGAGACAGACCGACAGGGGGAGAGACACAGACAGAGACAGAAGATAGAGGCAGAGGGAGAGAGGAAAACAGTGACTAACAGAACCAGGCAGTCAGAGAGAGGGAGAGACAGACCGACAGGGGGAGAGAGACACAGACAGAGACAGAAGATAGAGGCAGAGGGAGATAGGAAAACAGTGACTAACAGAACCAGGCAGTCAGAGAGAGGGAGAGACAGACCGACAGGGGGAGAGAGAGACAGACAGAGACAGAAGATAGAGGCAGAGGGAGAGAGGAAAACAGTTGACTAACAGAATCAGGCAGTCAGAGAGAGGAGAGACAGACCGACAGGGGGAGAGAGACAGACGGAGACAGAAGATAGAGGCAGAGGGAGAGAGGAAAACAGTGACTAACAGAACCAGGCGGTCAGAGAGAGGGAGAGACAGACCCACAGGGGGAGAGACACAGACAGAGACAGAAGATAGAGGCAGAGGGAGATAGGAAAACAGTGACTAACAGAACCAGGCGGTCAGAGAGAGGGAGAGACAGACCGACAGGGGGAGAGAGAGACAGAGACAGAAGATAGAGGCAGAGGGAGAGAGGAAAACAGAGACTAACAGAACCAGGCAGTCAGAGAGAGGGAGAGACAGACCGACAGGGGGAGAGAGAGAGAGAGACAGAATCAGGCAGTCAGAGAGAGGGAGAGACAGACCGACAGGGGGAGAGAGAGACAGAGACAGAAGATAGAGGCAGAGATAGAGAGGAAAACAGTGACTAACAGAACCAGGCAGTCCGAGAGAGGGAGAGACAGACCGACAGGGGGAGAGAGAGTGGGACAGCACGGTAGCCTTGTGGATAGCACAATTGCTTCACAGCTCCAGGGTCTCAGGTTCGATTCCGACTTGGGTCACTGTCTGTGCGGAGTCTGCACATCCTCCCCGTGTCTGCGTGGGTTTCCTCCGGGTGCTCCGGTTTCCTCCACAGTCCAAAGATGTGCAGGTTAAGAGGATACGCTATGATAAATTGCACTTAGTGTCCAAAATTGCCCTTAGTGTTGGGTGGGGTTACTGGGTTATGGGGATAGGGTGGAGGTGTGGCCTTGGGTAGGGTGCTCTTTCCAAGAGCCGGTGCAGACTCGATGGGCCGAATGGCCTCATTCTGCACTGTAAATTCTATGAGAAGATAGAGGCAGAGAGAGAGAGGAAAACAGTGACTAACAGAACCAGGCAGTCAGAGAGAGGGAGAGACAGACCGACAGGGGGAGAGACACAGACAGAGACAGAAGATAGAGGCAGAGGGAGAGAGGAAAACAGTGACTAACAGAACCAGGCAGTCAGAGAGAGGGAGAGACAGACCGACAGGGGGAGAGACACAGACAGAGACAGAAGATAGAGGCAGAGGGAGAGAGGAAAACAGTGACTCACAGAACCAGGCAGTCAGAGAGAGGGAGAGACAGACCGACAGGGGGAGAGACACAGACAGAGACAGAAGATAGAGGCAGAGGGAGAGAGGAAAACAGTGACTAACAGAACCAGGCAGTCACAGAGAGGGAGAGACAGACCGACAGGGGGAGAGAGACAGAAGATAGAGGCAGAGGGAGAGAGGAAAACAGAGACTAACAGAACCAGGCAGTCAGAGAGAGGGAGAGACAGACCCACAGGGGGAGAGAGACAGAAGATAGAGGCAGAGGGAGAGAGGAAAACAGAGACTAACAGAACCAGGCAGTCAGAGAGAGGGAGAGACAGACCGACAGGGGGAGAGACACAGACAGAGACAGAAGATAGAGGCAGAGGGAGAGAGGAAAACAGAGACTAACAGAACCAGGCAGTCAGAGAGAGAGAGAGACAGACCGACAGGGGAGAGAGACAGAGACAGAAGATAGAGGCAGAGGGAGAGAGGAAAACAGTGACTAACAGAACCAGGCAGTCAGAGAGAGGGAGAGACAGACCGACAGGGGGAGAGACACAGACAGAGACAGAAGATAGAGGCAGAGGGAGAGAGGAAAACAGTGACTAACAGAACCAGGCAGTCCGAGAGAGGGAGAGACAGACCGACAGGGGGAGAGAGAGACAGAGACAGAAGATAGAGGCAGAAGGAGAGAGGAAAACAGAGACTAACAGAACCAGGCAGTCTGAGAGAGGGAGAGACAGACCGACAGGGGAGAGACACAGACAGAGACAGAAGATAGAGGCAGAGGGAGAGAGGAAAACAGAGACTAACAGAACCAGGCAGTCAGAGAGAGAGAGAGACAGACCGACAGGGGGAGAGAGACAGACAGAGACAGAAGATAGAGGCAGAGGGAGAGAGGAAAACAGAGACTAACAGAACCAGGCAGTCAGAGAGAGAGAGAGACAGACCGACAGGGGGAGAGAGACAGACAGAGACAGAAGATAGAGGCAGAGGGAGAGAGGAAAACAGAGACTAACAGAACCAGGCAGTCAGAGAGCGGAGAGACAGACCGACAGGGGGAGAGAGACAGACAGAGACAGAAGATAGAGGCAGAGGGAGAGAGGAAAACAGAGACTAACAGAACCAGGCAGTCAGAGAGAGGGAGAGACAGACCGACAGGGGGAGAGACACAGACAGAGACAGAAGATAGAGGCAGAGGGAGAGAGGAAACAGAGACTAACAGAATCAGGCAGTCAGAGAGAGGGAGACAGAGACAGAAGATAGAGGCAGAGGGAGAGAGGGAGAGAGAATGAGAGGGAGAGGGGCTGAGAGGGAGAGGGGCTGAGAGGGAGAGGGGCTGAGAGGGAGAGGGGCTGAGAGGGAGAGGGGCTGAGAGGGAGAGGGGCGTAGAGGGAGAGGGGCTGAGAGGGAGAGAGGCTGAGAGGGAGAGGGGCTGAGAGGGAGAGGGGCTGAGAGGGAGAGGGGTTGAGAGGGAGAGGGGCTGAGAGAGAGGGGCTGAGAGGGAGAGAGGCTGAGAGGGAGAGGAGAGAGACTGAGAGGGAGAGGGGCTGAGAGGGAGAGGGGCTGAGAGGGAGAGGGGCTGAGAGGGAGAGGGGCTGAGAGGGAGAGAGGCTGAGAGGGAGAGGGGCTGAGAGGGAGAGGGGCTGAGAGGGAGAGAGGCTGAGAGGGAGAGGGGCTGAGATAGAGAGAGGCTGAGAGGGAGAGAGACTGAGAGGGAGAGGGGCTGAGAGGGAGAGGGGCTGAGAGGGAGAGGGGCTGAGAGAGAGAGACTGAGAGGGAGAGAGGCTGAGAGGGAGAGGGAGAGGGCTGAGAGGGAGAGGGAGAGGGGCTGAGAGGGAGAGAGGCTGAGAGGGAGAGGGGCTGAGAGGGAGAGAGGCTGAGAGGGAGAGGGACTGAGAGGGAGAGGGGCTGAGAGGGAGGGGCTGAGAGGGAGAGGGGCTGAGAGGGAGAGGGGCTGAGAGGGAGAGGGGCTGAGGGAGAGGGGCTGAGAGGGAGAGAGGCTGAGAGGGAGAGGGACTGAGAGGGAGAGAGACTGAGAGGGAGAGAGACTGAGAGGGAGAGGGGCTGAGAGGGAGAGAGGCTGAGAGGGAGAGGGGCTGAGAGGGAGAGGGACTGAGAGGGAGAGAGACTGAGAGGGAGAGAGACTGAGAGGGAGAGGGGCTGAGAGGGAGAGAGACTGAGAGGGAGAGGGGCTGAGAGGGAGAGAGGCTGAGAGGGAGAGGGCTGAGAGGCTGAGAGGGAGAAGGGCTGAGAGGGAGAGGGGCTGAGAGGGAGAGAGGCTGAGAGGGAGAGGGGCTGAGAGGGAGAGGGACGAGAGGGAGAGAGGGAGAGGGGCTGAGAGGGAGAGGGGCTGAGAGGGAGAGAGGCTGAGAGGGAGAGGGGCTGAGAGGGAGAGAGACTGAGAGGAGAGAGGCTGAGAGGGAGAGAGGCTGAGAGGGAGAGAGCTGAGAGGGAGAGAGGCTGAGAGGGAGAGGGGGTGAGAGGCTGAGAGGGAGAGAGGCTGAGAGGGAGAGAGGCTGAGAGGGAGAGAGGCTGAGAGGGAGAGGGCTGAGAGGGAGAGGGCTGAGAGGGAGAGGGCTGAGAGGGAGAGAGACTGAGAGGGAGAGGGGCTGAGAGGGAGAGAGGCTGAGAGGGAGAGGGGCTGAGAGGGAGAGAGACTGAGAGGGAGAGAGGCTGAGAGGGAGAGAGACTGAGAGGGAGAGGGGCTGAGGCTGAGAGGGAGAGAGGCTGAGAGGGAGAGGGGCTGAGAGGGAGAGAGACTGAGAGGGAGAGAGAGTGAGAGGGAGAGGGGCTGAGAGGAGAGAGACTGAGAGGGAGAGGGGCTGAGAGGGAGAGGGGCTGAGAGGAGAGGGGCTGAGAGGGAGAGAGGCTGAGAGGGAGAGGGCTGAGAGGCTGAGAGGGAGAGAGGCTGAGAGGGAGAGGGGCTGAGAGGGAGAGAGACTGAGAGGGAGAGGGGCTGAGAGGGAGAGGGCTGAGAGGGAGAGGGGCTGAGAGGGAGAGAGGCTGAGAGGAGAGGGGCTGAGAGGGGTTGATAGGGAGAGGGGCTGAGAGGCTGAGAGGGAGAGAGGCTGAGAGGGAGAGAGGCTGAGAGGGAGAGAGGCTGAGAGGGAGAGGGGCTGAGAGGGAGAGGGGCTGAGAGGGAGAGAGACTGAGAGGGAGAGAGACTGAGAGGGAGAGAGGCTGAGAGGGAGAGAGGCTGAGAGGGAGAGAGGCTGAGAGGGAGAGGGGCTGAGAGGGAGAGGGGCTGAGAGGGAGAGAGACTGAGAGGGAGAGAGGCTGAGAGGGAGAGAGGCTGAGAGGGAGAGGGCTGAGAGGGAGAGAGACTGAGAGGGAGAGGGGCTGAGAGGGAGAGGGGCTGAGAGGGAGAGAGACTGAGAGGGAGAGAGGCTGAGAGGGAGAGGGCTGAGAGGGAGAGGGGCTGAGAGGGAGAGAGACTGAGAGGCTGAGAGGGAGAGAGGCTGAGAGGGAGAGAGGCTGAGAGGGAGAGGGGCTGAGAGGGAGAGGGGCTGAGAGGGAGAGAGACTGAGAGGGAGAGAGGCTGAGAGGGAGAGAGGCTGAGAGGGAGAGAGGCTGAGAGGGAGAGGGGCTGAGAGGGAGAGAGACTGAGAGGGAGAGGGGCTGAGAGGGAGAGGGGCTGAGAGGGAGAGAGACTGAGAGGGAGAGAGGCTGAGAGGGAGAGAGGCTGAGAGGGAGAGAGGCTGAGAGGGAGAGAGGCTGAGAGGGAGAGAGGCTGAGAGGGAGAGGGGCTGAGAGGGAGAGAGACTGAGAGGGAGAGGGGCTGAGAGGGAGAGGGGCTGAGAGGGAGAGAGACTGAGAGGGAGAGAGGCTGAGAGGGAGAGAGGCTGAGAGGGAGAGAGGCTGAGAGGGAGAGGGCTGAGAGGGAGAGGGGCTGAGAGGAGAGGGGCTGAGAGGGAGAGAGACTGAGAGGGAGAGAGGCTGAGAGGGAGAGGGGCTGAGAGGGAGAGGGCTGAGAGGGAGAGGGGCTGAGAGGGAGAGAGGCTGAGAGGGAGAGGGGCTGAGAGGGAGAGAGACTGAGAGAGAGAGAGGCTGAGAGAGAGAGAGGCTGAGAGGGAGAGGGGCTGAGAGGGAGAGAGGCTGAGAGAGAGAGAGGCTGAGAGGGAGAGGGGCTGAGAGGGAGAGGGGCTGAGAGGGAGAGGGGCTGAGAGAGAGAGGGGCTGAGAGGGAGAGGGGCTGAGAGGGAGAGGGGCTGAGAGGGAGAGGGGCTGAGAGGGAGAGGGGCTGAGAGGGAGAGGGGCTGAGAGAGAGAGGGGCTGAGAGGGAGAGGGGCTGAGAGGGAGAGGGCTGAGAGGGAGAGAGACTGAGAGGGAGAGAGACTGAGAGGAGAGGGGCTGAGAGGGAGAGGGGCTGAGAGGGAGAGGGGCTGAGAGAGAGAGGGGCTGAGAGGGAGAGGGGCTGAGAGGGAGAGGGGCTGAGAGGGAGAGGGGCTGAGAGGGAGAGGGGCTGAGAGGGAGAGGGGCTGAGAGAGAGAGGGGCTGAGAGGGAGAGGGGCTGAGAGGGAGAGAGGCTGAGAGGGAGAGGGGCTGAGAGGGAGAGAGACTGAGAGGGAGAGAGGCTGAGAGGGAGAGAGGCTGAGAGGGAGAGAGGCTGAGAGGGAGAGGGGCTGAGAGGGAGAGGGGCTGAGAGGGAGAGGGGCTGAGAGAGAGAGGGGCTGAGAGGGAGAGGGGCTGAGAGGGAGAGGGGCTGAGAGGGAGAGGGGCTGAGAGGGAGAGGGGCTGAGAGGGAGAGGGGCTGAGAGAGAGAGGGGCTGAGAGGGAGAGGGGCTGAGAGGGAGAGGGGCTGAGAGGGAGAGAGACTGAGAGGGAGAGAGACTGAGAGGGAGAGGGGCTGAGAGGGAGAGGGGCTGAGAGGGAGAGGGGCTGAGAGGGAGAGGGGCTGAGAGGGAGAGGGGCTGAGAGGGAGAGGGGCTGAGAGAGAGAGGGGCTGAGAGGGAGAGGGGCTGAGAGGGAGAGAGGCTGAGAGGGAGAGGGGCTGAGACGGAGAGAGACTGAGGGAGAGGGGCTGAGAGTGAGAGGGGCTGAGAGGGAGAGGGGCTGAGAGGGAGAGGGCTGAGAGGGAGAGGGGCTGAGGGAGAGGGGCTGAGAGGGAGAGGGGCTGAGAGGGAGAGAGGCTGAGAGGGAGAGAGGCTGAGAGGGAGAGAGACTGAGAGGGAGAGGGGCTGAGAGGGAGAGGGGCTGAGAGGGAGAGGGGCTGAGGGAGAGGGGCTGAGAGGGAGAGAGACTGAGAGGGAGAGAGGCTGAGAGGGAGAGAGACTGAGAGGGAGAGGGGCTGAGAGGGAGAGGGACTGAGAGGGAGAGGGGCTGAGAGGGAGAGGGAGAGGGTGAGAGGCTGAGAGGGAGAGGGGCTGAGAGGGAGAGAGGCTGAGAGGGAGAGGGGCTGAGAGAGAGAGGGGCTGAGAGGGAGAGGCTGAGAGGGAGAGGGGCTGAGAGGAAGAGGGGCTGAGAGGGAGAGAGACTGAGAGGGAGAGGGGCTGAGAGGGAGAGGGGCTGAGAGGGAGAGGGGCTGAGAGGGAGAGAGACTGAGAGGGAGAGGGACTGAGAGGGAGAGAGACTGAGAGGGAGAGAGGCTGAGAGGGAGAGGGAGAGGGTGAGAGGCTGAGAGGGAAAGGGGCTGAGAGGGAGAGGGGCTGAGAGGGAGAGGGGCTGAGAGGGAGAGAGGCTGAGAGGGAGAGAGACTGAGAGGGAGAGAGACTGAGAGGGAGAGGGGCTGAGAGGGAGAGGGGCTGAGAGGGAGAGGGGCTGAGAGGGAGAGGGAGAGGGTGAGAGGCTGAGAGGGAGAGGGGCTGAGAGGGAGAGGGGCTGAGAGGGAGAGAGGCTGAGAGGGAGAGAGACTGAGAGGTAGAGAGACTGAGAGGGAGAGGGGCTGAGAGGGAGAGGGGCTGAGAGGGAGAGGGGCTGAGAGGGAGAGGGAGAGGGTGAGAGGCTGAGAGGGAGAGGGGCTGAGAGGGAGAGGGGCTGAGAGAGAGAGGGGCTGAGAGGGAGAGGCTGAGAGGGAGAGGGGCTGAGAGGAAGAGGGGCTGAGAGGGAGAGGCTGAGAGGGAGATGGGCTGAGAGGGAGAGAGGCTGAGAGGAAGAGGGGCTGAGAGGGAGAGAGACTGAGAGGGAGAGAGACTGAGAGGGAGAGGGGCTGAGAGGGAGAGAGACTGAGAGGGAGAGGGACTGAGAGGGAGAGAGACTGAGAGGGAGAGGGGCTGAGAGGGAGAGAGGCTGAGAGGGAGAGGGTGAGAGGCTGAGAGGGAGAGGGGCTGAGAGGGAGAGGGGCTGAGAGGGAGTGGGGCTGAGAGGGAGAGGGGCTGAGAGGGAGAGGGGCTGAGAGGGAGAGGGACTGAGAGGGAGAGGCTGAGAGGGAGAGGGGCTGAGAGGAAGAGGGGCTGAGAGGGAGGCTGAGAGGGAGAGGGGCTGAGAGGGTGAGAGGCTGAGAGGGAGAGGGGCTGAGAGGGAGAGGGGCTGAGAGAGAGAGGGGCTGAGAGGGAGAGGCTGAGAGGGAGAGGGGCTGAGAGGAAGAGGGGCTGAGAGGGAGGCTGAGAGGGAGAGGGGCTGAGAGGGAGAGGGACTGAGAGGGAGAGAGACTGAGAGGGAGAGGGGCTGAGAGGGAGAGAGACTGGGAGGGAGAGGGAGAGGGTGAGAGGCTGAGAGGGAGAGGGGCTGAGAGGGAGAGGGGCTGAGAGAGAGAGGGGCTGAGAGGGAGAGGCTGAGAGGGAGAGGGGCTGAGAGGAAGAGGGGCTGAGAGGGAGAGAGACTGAGAGGGAGAGGGGCTGAGAGGGAGAGGGACTGAGAGGGAGAGAGACTGAGAGGGAGAGGGCCTGAGAGGGAGAGAGACTGAGAGGGAGAGGGGCTGAGAGGGAGAGAGACTGAGAGGGAGAGGGGCTGAGAGGGAGAGAGACTGAGAGGGAGAGGGGCTGAGAGGGAGAGAGACTGAGAGGGAGAGGGGCTGAGAGGGAGAGGGGCTGAGAGGGAGAGAGGCTGAGAGGGAGAGGGGCTGAGAGGGAGAGAGGCTGAGAAGGAGAGGGGCTGAGAGGGAGAGAGGCTGAGAGGGAGAGGGGCTGAGAGGGAGAGGGGCTGAGAGGGAGAGGGACTGAGAGGGAGAGGGACTGAGAGGGAGAGGGACTGAGAGGGAGAGAGATTGAGAGGGAGAGAGACTGAGAGGGAGAGAGAATGAGAGGGAGAGGGGCTGAGAGGGAGAGGGGCTGAGAGGGAGAGGGGCTGAGAGGGAGAGGGGCTGAGAGGGAGAGGGGCTGAGAGGGAGAGAGGCTGAGAGAGAGAGAGGCTGAGAGGGAGAGGGGCTGAGAGGCTGAGAGGGAGAGGGGCTGAGAGGGAGAGGGGCTGAGAGGGAGAGGGGCTGAGAGGGAGAGAGGCTGAGAGGGAGAGGGGCTGAGAGGGAGAGGGACTGAGAGGGAGAGGGGCTGAGAGGGAGAGAGACTGAGAGGGAGAGGGGCTGAGAGGGAGAGGGGCTGAGAGGGAGAGGGGCTGAGAGGGAGAGAGGCTGAGAGGGAGAGGGGCTGAGAGGGAGAGGGAGAGGGGCTGAGAGGGAGAGGGGCTGAGAGGGAGAGAGGCTGAGAGGGAGAGAGGCTGAGAGGGAGAGGGACTGAGAGGGAGAGAGGCTGAGAGGAAGAGGGGCTGAGAGGGAGAGAGGCTGAGAGGGAGAGGGGCTGAGAGGGAGAGGGGCTGAGAGGGAGAGGGGCTGAGAGGGAGAGGGGCTGAGAGGGAGAGGGGCTGAGAGGGAGAGAGGCTGAGAGGGAGAGGGGCTGAGAGGGAGAGGGGCTGAGAGGGAGAGGGGCTGAGAGGGAGAGAGACTGAGAGGGAGAGAGGCTGAGAGGGAGATGGGCTGAGTGGGAGAGAGACTGAGAGGGAGAGGGGCTGAGAGGGAGGGACTGAGAGGGAGAGGGGCTGAGAGGGAGAGAGACTGAGAGGGAGAGAGGCTGAGAGGGAGATGGGCTGAGTGGGAGAGAGACTGAGAGGGAGAGAGGCTGAGAGGGAGAGGGGCTGAGAGGGAGAGGGGCTGAGAGGGAGAGGGACTGAGAGGGAGAGAGGCTGAGAGGAAGAGGGGCTGAGAGAGAGAGAGGGGCTGAGAGAGAGAGAGGCTGAGAGGGAGAGAGGCTGAGAGGGAGAGGGGCTGAGAGGGAGAGAGACTGAGAGGGAGAGGGGCTGAGAGGGAGAGAGGCTGAGAGGGAGAGAGACTGAGAGGGAGAGAGAGAGACAGAGAGACTGACTGAGAGAGAGACTGAGAATGTGACAAGCAGAAAGTCAGTAAAAGTCGATTCAAACGGTCCCCTGGGCTTTCACAAGGAACCGTGACATTAATCACAGTACAACACGGGCACTGCGCGATTGGGAAATTGTCTGATTAAATGGAAGCCCCTCTTTAAAACTGACAGTGGGGCAGATGGGGGGGAGCCTGGAGACATTGTAGAACTCGGTGAGCTGAATTAAACCCCCTCCCACACCCACACAACCCCCCTCCCCCCATCACCAACACTTCACTAATCATTCCGTCTTCAGCACAGGAGATATCCCTTACACAGCCTCACATTTATAAATTCAATCCCAGCACCTCGGCAACATTATGAAAGTCGATACGTTCATGTTTACATGTTGCAGTGTGCACAGCAGGATCCCATAAATAATAAACATGATGGAGACAGGAGCCCAGTCCGTATCCTGCGTCTCTCTTAACCTCCCACTCAACCGCCCCCCTCCACACACACCCCACACCCCCACACACATTCGCCACCCTCACTAGCCTCCCCATTCAAATAACGACAAATCACGTTGGTGTTTTTATCATTTTATTGGAAGAGGAAATATAGAGGGAAATAGCTGGAGAGAGAGGCTCGGTGAGGGGAGGGGGATGTGGTGGGGAAGAGTGAGACAGGCAATTTCTCCCATGCTCCCTCTCTTTCTCTCTCAGGTCTTCTTTCCCTCTGGAGGCATTTTCAAATCGACTGGCCTCAGGACAGGACAGGGCTGTCTCAGGACATTTTCAAATCGACTGTCTCAGGACAGGACAGGGCTGTCTCAGGACATTTTCAAATCGACTGTCTCAGGACAGGACAGGGCTGTCTCAGGACATTTTCAAATCGACTGTCTCAGGACAGGACAGAGCTGTCTCAGGACATTTTCAAATCGACTGTCTCAGGACAGGACAGGGCTGTCTCAGGACATTTTCAAATCGACTGCCTCAGGACAGGACAGGGCTGTCTCAGGACATTTTCAAATCGACTGTCTCAGGACAGGACAGGGCTGTCTCAGGACATTTTCAAATCGACTGTCTCAGGATAGGACAGGGCTGTCTCAGGACATTTTCAAATCGACTGTCTCAGGACAGGACAGGGCTGTCTCAGGACATTTTCAAATCGACTGTCTCAGGACAGGACAGGGCTGTCTCAGGACATTTTCAAATCGACTGTCTCAGGACAGGACAGGGCTGTCTCAGGACATTTTCAAATCGACTGTCTCAGGATTGTGTAAAATCGCACTTTCTAAAAGATAATGTGACTGGGCCGTGACTGTGCACAGCAGAACCCCCACCCCCAGACCCTGTGCCTGATCACCCCCTCACCCCACCCCACATCTCTCCCCCCGTTTCCCCTGGCCCTCCCTTTTCTCTCACCCCCTCTCTTTTTCACTCCTCGCTCCCACCGCCCTCTCTCTCTTTCTCTCTCCCTCTTTTTCACTCTCTCCCTCCACCCTCTAACTTTCTCTGTCCCCCTCCCCTTTTCACTTTATCTCCTTCCACCCTCTTGTCGTTCTCTCGCCCTCTTTTTCACTCCCTCTCCCTCCACCCTGTCTTTCTCTGTCCTCCCCTCTCTTTTTCATTCTCTCTCCCTCAACCCTGTCTTTCTCTGTCCCCCTCCCCTTGTCACTACATCTTTCTCCCTCCACTCTCTCTCTCTTTCCTCCTCTTTTTCACTCCCTCTCTCCCACCGCCCTCTCTCTGTCTTTCTCCCTCCCCCTCTTTTTCACTCTCTCTCCCTCCACCCTCTGTCTTTCTCTGTCCCCCTCCCCTTTTCACTATATCTCTTTACCTCCACTCTCTCTCTCTTTCTCTCCCTGCCCTCTCTTTTTCACTCTCTTTCTCCCTCCACTCTCTCGACAAATCACATTGGGGTTCTCTGTAACATTTAGTCCAAGATGAAATGTAGAAAGAAATGGCTGGAAAGTAGGAGAGAGAGAGACAGAAAGCTGGGGTGACTGAGGCAGGGACATTTAACCCCAAACCCCCCTCAGAAATCCTTCCTATCCCACCGCCCTGTCTAAAACACAAACACCACCATTGAGGACAAACCTGTTCCCAGGCTGCGGCCTATTCATTTCAGACCCATTCCCGACTGCTGCACATTCAGTGAGCCAGTTTAATATTAAATTGTGCGTGGTCACTAAGTTGACATTTCAGGAAAGGCTGCAGGCCACTGATGCACAGCAGGATCCCACAACCAGCAATGTGATCCTGACAGGGTGGGACAGGCAGGTGAGCGGGGGGATGGGGGAGAGAGATATTCCTTCCCTTGCCTGCTATATTCTTTCCTCCATCTCTTCCCCCCCCCCCGCCCCCAAAATACCCCCACCCCTGAATACCACGGGTATTGGGAGTCTGGAGCCACATCCACTGTCCCCAGAAAGTTACACTTCCCTCTTTAAACTGGGAAACCAGCTGCCTGGTCCGTCCGGAGACTTTTTACAATCACCCTCCCAGCATTTATTTCCATTTATTTCCCAAATCAGGGTATCCCCAGAAAGATGTGATGAGGCTCCCCATTGCAGTTTGTGGGAAGGTTTCATTGATTGAAGGTTTAAAGAGACACTAAAAAGCTGGAGAGAGATGGACAGATAGCGGCAGAATGCTGGAGAGACAGAGAGAGAGGCAAGAATGGAAAGAAGGCAGAAAGGGAGAGAAAGCCTCTCTTTTTCACTACCTCCCTCTCCCTCCAACCTCTCTCTCTCACATCTCCCTCCTACCCCCCCCCCCCCCCGCCCCCCCCCCTCCCACGACCCCACTCTCTCTCTCTCTCTCTCATCCCAGTAGTTGGGAAGGAGAGAGAGAGAGAGGATCACACACAGGAATCCAACAATCACTACCACAGCAAACAGAATTCAAATGGCCCCCTGCCAATTTCATTTCACCCTCACATTTAAGTCTCGGCCTAAAACACAGGCTTTATTCTAGAATTACACCCCCTTCAAGTTTAAGGGACTATAATTCCAGATTACTTTACAGTCGATGGATTCAGTATTAAAGTGACCCCACTGTTGGTTCATTTCAGGAATTCTGCAGGCAACTTGTGCACGGGGAGATCCCAAAAATGGTGACACTTTCCAAATTGAGTTCCGAGTTTCTGATGGTGGATTTCTCTCTCAGCAGCGATGAGATCATGGCTGAATATCCCGTCAGTGCACGCAGAAAGGGTTCATTAACTCTCTCGTTCCCAAGCACTCAAGTTTAAGACTTTAAAATTCGAGACCTTCGAACCCACTTTGCAGTCCGTGAGCTATTTCATTAAAAAAAAAGTAGGTACTCTATATTTATTTATTTATTTATTTTTATAAATTTAGAGTACCTAATTCATTTTTTCCAATTAAGGGACAATTTCACGTGGCCAATCCACCTACCCTGCAAATCTTTGGGTTGTGGGGGCGAAACCCACTCAAACACAGGAAGAGAGCTATTTTATTTTCAGAGTTGTGGTCACTGTTGCTGCGCGGGCAAAGGCCACAGGCCTGTGAGTGAACAGCAAGATCCCACAGCAGCAGCAATCTGGACCTAACCAGATGGGACACTGTCCTTCTCCCCCCCCCCCCCCCCCCCTCCTCACTCCTGCTGGGAGCCCCATTCCCCACTGCACCTAACACCACCCCCCCACCCCACCCCCGCCGTGTCATGTGTGGATTGGAACATCCCTGGAGAAGTCCCTTCAGTTTCTGAAAGAGTTAAACTGCCTCTTAAAACGAAGAAAAACCTTTTTAAAACAAAATCCATTGGCACACAGAAAGATCCCAGAAGGTGCAGTCGGCAGTGTTGAGTGTCGTTGACATTTGCTACCAGGTTGCAGAGAGTGGCTGAGACAGTGAAATCCCCCCCCCCGCCCCCCCCCCCACCACACATACCCGGGATGCTCAGAATTAACATAACCCCTGTTATTTTGGAACAAAATTAGACAGCTTTATATTCCAGATTTGTATTTTACTCTTTGCCACCCACCAAAGGGTTAATGTGTTTGTGTCGAAGTGCAAGGCCAGGGCGGCAATAAAGAGACAACTCACGTGAGTGCGGCCTGTGGAGTAGGCCTCAGTCCATCCACTTGTCCTCTGGAGAATAGCCTTTGTCCAAAGATTCCTGGTCGCATTGCAGTCTTCAAAGTTCAAATTCCTGGGGAAAAGAGGGAGAAAATTAACTAAAACGCAGGAAAATGTTTACACTTGTAGCACAGCAAGAGGCCAAGATTCCCCCTCTCAGTCACACAAACTCTCAGCAACATCCACCTACACTAATCTCAGTTATAAACCACAGAATAAAAAAGATTGAGAGACAGTTCCCACTTCCCTTGTCTTTCTCTTTCTCTCTCTCTCGCTATCTCATTCGGTCCCACTATCCCTCTCATTCATATTTCTGTCTCCCTCGTTATCCCTCATCAGCCTCCCAGCATTTAGTTCTATTTGTTTCTCTAATCAGGGTATCCCCAGAAAGATGTGATGAGACTCCCCATTGCAGTTTGTGGGGTGGTTTTCTTAGATTAAAGGTTTAAAGAGACACTAAAAAGCTGGAGAGAAATGGACAGATAGTGGCAGAAAGCTGGGGAGACAGAGAGAGAGAGAGAGAGGGGCAAGAATGGAAGAAAGACAGAAAGGGAGAGAAAGCCTCTCTTTTTCACGACCTCCCTCTCCCTCCACCATCTGTCTTTCTCCTCTCCCTCTCTCTAATCTCTATTACCCCCCAGCCCCACACTCTTTTCTGTACTTCTCTCTCTCTCTCTTTCTATCATCCTAATAGTTGGGAAGGAGAAAGAGAGAGAGAGACAGGGTCACACACAGGAATCCAACATTCACAACCACAGCAAACTGAATTCAAATGACCTCCTGCGAATTTAATTTCACTCTCATACTTGTGCCTCGGCCTAAAATACAGGCTTCATTCCAGAATTAGACCCGCTTCAAGTCAAGGGACTTTAATTCCGGGCAATCGAGATTACTTTACAGTCAATGGGTTCATTTAAAAGTGACCCCCACTATCGTTAATTTTGTGAATTATGCCGGCAACCTGGGCACAGGGAGAGCCCAACAAATGATGACCACTTTCAAAATTGAGTTCAGAGTTTCTGATCTGAGATTTCTCTCTCTCTCTCTACCAGATTACAGAGAGTGGCTGAAACAGTGAAATGCCCCCCCCCCTCCCCACACACACACCGCACCCCATACCCCCACCCCTGGGACGCTCAGAATTAATATAACCCCTGTTATTTTGGAACAAAATTAGACAGCTTCATATTCCAGATTTGTATTTTACTCTTTGCCGCCCACCTAAGGTTTAATGTGTTTGTGTCTAAGTGCAAGGCCGGGGCTGCAATAAAGAGACAACTCACGTGAGTGCGGCCTGTGGAGTAGGCCTCAGTCCATCCATCCATGCTCGGGAGAAATACCCTTACCCAAAGATTCCTGCTCACATTGCAGTCTTTCAAAATTCAAATTCCTGGGAAAAAGAGGGAGAAAATTAACTAAACCACAGGAAAAGATTGAAACTATTTCATACAGCGAGAGCCCAGGGTCCCCTTTTCAGTTTTACAACCCCTCAGCAACATCCGAATACAAATAAGTCACAGCTTTCAACCAGAGGTTAAAAAAGATTGAGAGACAATTAATACTCAAAATCTTTTTATTGTCACAATTAGGCTGACATTAATACTGCAATGAAGTTACTGTGAAAATCCCCTTCTCTTGTGTTTCTCGCTGTCTCTCTATCCCTCTTATACATATTTCTGTCTCCTTCCCTCCCTCACTCTTTTTGATCCCTCCAATATTAAAATTAAACCTCAGTCAGGGTAATAACCCGGGTGAAGCCTGCGGAACAGGCCTCAGCCAGCGCTCCCTCGGGAAGAATTCACCCTCCCTCGTCCTCCTCACTGGATTCCCGACTTCCTTCCAGTTCTCCAAATAAAAACGCCTCTGGAGAAAAAAAGGAGATAACATTGATTATAAAGGCAATAACAGGGACATTTTAATAAAATATTCAAAACAGCACAACAGGAGTTCAACATCTCCAATCTCGAGTCAATCAGTAACATGTCAACACCCAAAATGCACAGCTCAAAACAGGCAGATTGACACACCCAGCGACACACACACACACACACACTGAAGCAGAGGGGTAATGTTTTGAGTGTAGTGAGTTTTTGGTTTGTGAACTGAAGTCCCTCAGACACAGATATATCCTCAGTGAGCTGTGAGCAGACTCCACCCCTAGTCTCTGCCATGTGTGGAATGTCTGTCTCAGAACACAGCTCTCTATTGACATGTAAATGCAGGCCAAGAGATACTGATCTCCTTGCTGCTCAGCCCCACACACACAGAATGTGACTTCAGCTAACCCTTGGCCTTCCCCACACCAGTGTTGTTCACTGAGCAGGACAGAAAAAATTGGATTAAATGTAATTATTAAACAGGGACGTTCTTATTTTCTCTACCCAAGTGGATAACATCACATTTATCCACGTTGTACTGCATCTGCCATATCTCTCACTCACTCCCCTCCAATAGGATTGAATCGTAATTTAAAATAGTATTGGGAAATGATTAGAAACAGTTTGGACTGAGATCTCCTCAGTGACCTGTGTGCAGACCCCACCCCCGACTTTCTGTGAGGAATGCTCCCCTCGGTGTGGTTCCTGTGTCTGCTAAGGAAGACACTTGTCCTGTCTATGGTTATGTTAATTCAGCAGCCAGCAACAGATTCTTTCCTGTCATTATTTCTGTCTTTGGTTTAACATTTGTTTACCTCTGAATTTCTGGCATGTTTGGAATGACTATTCGTCTGTCGCCTTAGGAAGGCTCTCCATAGAATGAGTAAAAAGCAGCAAGAAATCACAGAATGTGAGTTAAACACAACTTCATTTCTGCCTCCATTTGGAGAGCAGATTCCTGGCCACAAAAACAAAGCTCATTGCAAAGTTTCACTTCATATTTTACATGTTGTTCACAGACAGATTTCTTCAATGAGCTGCTCTATAAATCTGGATTCAATTTGACTTTTTCTCACTGAGAGATGAAAAGTTTATTCCTGAATCAGTACACGGTCATCGGCAACAACATCATTTTATTAGACAGTGAGGATCAATGGGATTTTTCACTGAAATCCTCTGATGTCAATTCCTGAGATTAGAATTTGTAATGAAAAAATTTGGATTCAATGAAAACGGTCAGTTTAATAACCCCAATGTTCTGACTGCCTCACGTCCTGGCACCCTCACACCCTCACACCCTCATGTCCCCTAACTCTCAATCCCTGACCCACTCACGCCTCCGAAACCTCAGATCCTGACCCGCTGTGTACCTCTTTCTGTGTGTGTGTCCCTTACTCTGTCTGTGTGCCCACCTCTCACTGTCCCTCTCTGTATCCCTCTCTCCCTCTGTGTCCCCCTCTCTCGCTGTCTGTGTCCTTCTATCTCACTCTATCCCTCTCTTTCACTGCGTACCTTTCTATCTGTCTCACTCTCTCTGTGTCCCTCTCCCTCTATGTGTCCCCGTCTCGCTGTCTCTCTCGCTGTGTTCCTCGCTCTCTCGCTGTGTCCTTCTCTCTCTCGCTGTGTACCCGTCCCTCTCGCTGTGTCCCCCTCTCTCTCGCTGCGTCCCTCACTCTCTCTCGCTGCTTCCCTCTCTCTCTCGCTGTGTCCCCCTCTCTCTCGCTGTGTTCCTCGCTCTCTTGCTGTGTCCCTCTCTCTCTTGCTGTGTACCCGTCCCTCTCGCTGTGTCCCCCTCTCTCTCTCTCGCTGTGTTCCTCGCTCACTCGCTGTGTCCCTCTCCCTCTCGCTGTGTACACGTCCTTCTCGCTGTGTCCCCCTCTCTCTCGCTGTGTACCCCGCTCTCTCGCTGTGTCCCTCTCTCTCTTTCGCTGTGTCATAGATTATCATAGAATTTACAGTGCAGAAGGTGGCCATTCGGCCCATCGAGTCTGCACCAGCTCTTGGAAAGAGCACGCCACCCAAGGTCAACACCGCCACCCTATCCCCATAACCCAGTCACCGCACAACGCTAAGGGCAATTTTGGACACTAAGGGCAATTTATCATGGCCAATCCACCTAACCTGCACATCTTTGGACTGTGGGAGGAAACCGGAGCACCCGGAGGAAACCCACGCAGACACGGGGAGGACGTGCAGACTCCGCACAGAGAGTGACCCAAGCCGGAATCGAACCTGGGACCCTGGAGCTGTGAAACAATTGTGCTATCCACAAGGCTACCGTGCTGTCCCACTCTCTCTCGCTGTGTCCCTCCCTCACTCGGTGTGCTCCTCTCTCTCTCGCTGTGCCCCTCTCTCTCTCGCTGTGGTCCTCTCTCACTCGCTGTGTCCCTCTCTCTCTCGCTGTGTCCCTCACTCTCTCGTCGTGTACCCGTCCCTCTCGCTGTGTCCCCCTCTCTCTCGTTGTGTCCCTCTCTCTCTCGCTGTGTCCCTTGCTCTCTGTGTCCCTTGCTCTCTTTGTCCCTTGCTCTCTCCCTGTCCCCCTCTCTCTCTCTCGCTGTGTCCCTTGCTCTCTGTGTCCCTCACTCTCTGTGTCCCTCGCTCTCTCTGCGTCCCTCGCTCTCTCTGTGCCCCTCGCTCTGTCTGTGTCCCTCGGTCTGTGTCCCTCACTCTCTCTGTGTCCCTCACTCTCTGTGTCCCTCGCTCTCTCTGTGTCCCTCGCTCTCTCTGTTTCCCTCGCTCTCTGTGTTCCTCACTCTGTGTTCCTCGCTCTCTCTGTGTGTCCCTCGCTCTCTATGTCCCTTGCTCTCTCTGTGTCCCTGGCTCTGTCTGTGTCCCTTGCTCTCTCTGTGTGTCCCTCGCCCTGTGTGTCCCTCGCTCTCTGTGTCCCTCGATCTCTCTGTGTCCCTCGCTCTCTCTGTGTCCCTCACTCTCTCTGTGTCCCTCCCTTTCTGTGTGTCCCTCGCTCTCTCTGTGTCCCACGCTCTCTCTGTGTCCCTCGCTCTCTCAGTGTCCCTCGGTCTGTGACCCTCGCTCTGTCTGTGTCCCTCCCTTTCTGTGTGTCCCTCGGGCTCTCTGTATCCCTCGCGCTCTCTGTGTCCCTCGTGCACTGTGTCCCTCACTCTCTGTGTCCCTCGTTCTCTCTGTGTCCCTCACTCTCTGTTTCCCTCACTCTCTGTGTCCCTCGCTCTCTGTGTCCCTTGTGCTCTGTGTCCCTCGCTCTTTGTGTCCCTCGCTCTCTGTCTCTCTTGCTGTGTTCCTCGCTCTCTCGCTGTGTCCCTCTCTCTCTCGCTGTGTACCCGTCCCTCTCGATGTGTCCCCCTCTCTCTCTCGCTGCGCCCCTCACTCTCTCTCGCTGCGTCCCACTCTCTCTCGCTGTGTCCCCCTCTCTCTCGTTGTGTCCCTCGCTCTCTCGCTGTGTCCCTTGCTCTCTGTGTCCCTTGCTCTCTGTGTCCCTTGTTCTCTCTGTGTCACCATCTCTCTCGTTGTGTCCCTCTCTCTCTCTCGCTGTGTCCCTTGCTCTCTGTGTCCCTCACTCTCTGTGTCCCTCGCTCTCTCTGTGTCCCTCGCTCTCTCTGTGTCCCTCTTCCTCCATGTGTCCCTCGCTCTCTCTGTGTCCCTCGCTCTAGCTGTGTCCCTCGCTCTCGCTGTGTCCCTCGCTCTCTCTGTGTCCCTCGCTCTCTCTGTGTCCCTCGCTCTCTGTGTCCCTTGCTCTCTGTGTCCCTCGCTCTCTCTGTGTCCATCGCTCTCTCTGTGTCCCTCGCTCTCTCTGTGTCCCTCGGTCTGTGACCCTCGCTCTGTCTGTGTCCCTCCCTTTCTGTGTGTCCCTCGGGCTCTCTGAGTCCCTCGCGCTCTCTGTGTCCCTCGTGCACTGTGTCCCTCACTCTCTGTGTCCCTCGTTCTCTGTGTTAATCACTCTCTGTGTCCCTCGTTCTCTCTGTGTCCCTCACTCTCTGTTTCCCTCACTCTCTGTGCCCCTCGCTCTCTGTGTTCCTCGTGCTCTGTGTCCCTCGCTCTTTGTGTCCCTCGCTCTCTCTGTCTCTCTCGACGTGTTCCTCGCTCTCTCGCTGTGTCCCTCTCTCTCTAGTTGTGTACCCGTCCCTCTCGATGTGTCCCCTTCTCTCTCTCGCTGCGTCCCTCTCTCTCTCGCTGTGTCCCCCTATCTCTCGCTGTGTTCCTTGCTCTCTCGCTGTGTCCCTCTCTCTCTCGCTGTGTACCCGTCCCTCTCGCTGTGTCCCCCTCTCTCTCTCTCTTGCTGTGTTCCTCGCTCACTCGCTGTGTCCCTCCCTCTCTCGCTGTGTACCCGTCCCTCTCGCTGTGTACCCCTCTCTCTCGCTGTGTCCCCCCCTCTCTCTCTCGCTGTGTTCCTCGCTCACTCGCTGTGTCCCTCTCTCTCTCGCTGTGTACCCGTCCCTCTCGCTGTGTACCCCTCGCTCTCGCTGTGTTCCTCGCTCACTCGCTGTGTCCCTCTCTCTCTCGCTGTGTACCCGTCCCTCTCGCTGTGTACCCCTCGCTCTCGCTGTGTTCCTCGCTCACTCGCTGTGTCCCTCTCTCTCTCGCTGTGTACCCGTCCCTCTCGCTGTGTACCCCTCTCTCTCTCGCTGTGTCCCCCTCTCTCTCTCTCGCTGTGTTCCTTGCTCTCTCGCTGTGTCCCTCTCTCTCTCGCTGTGTACCCGTCCCTCTCGCTGTGTCCCCCTCTCTCTCTCTCGCTGTGTTCCTCGCTCACTCGCTGTGTCCCCCTCTCTCTCGCTGTGTCCCTCTCTCTCTCGCTGTGTCCCTCTCTCTCTCGCTGTGTCCCCCTCTCTCTCTCTCGCTGTGTTCCTCGCTCACTCGCTGTGTACCTCTCTCTCTCGCTGTGTACCCGTCCCTCTCGTTGTGTCCCCCTCTCTCTCGCTGTGTTCCTCGCTCACTCGCTGTGCCCCTCTCTCTCTCGCTGTGTCCCTCTCTCTCTCGCTGTGTCCCCCTCTCTCTCTCTCGCTGTGTTCCTCGCTCACTCGCTGTGTCCCTCTCTCTCTCACTGTGTCCCTCTCTCTCTCGCTGTGTACCCGTCCCTCTCGCTGTGTCCCCCTCTCTCTCGTTGTGTTCCCCGCTCTCTCGCTGCGTCCCTCTCTCTCTCGCTGTGTCCCCCTATCTCTCGCTGTGTTCCTTGCTCTCTCGCTGTGTCCCTCTCTCTCTCGTTGTGGACCCGTCCCTCTCGCTGTGTCCCCCTCTCTCTCTCTCTCGCTGTGTTCCTCGCTCACTCGCTGTGTCCCTCCCTCTCTCGCTGTGTACCCGTCCCTCTCGCTGTGTACCCCTCTCTCTCGCTGTGTCCCCCTCTCTCTCTCTCGCTGTGTTCCTCGCTCACTCGCTGTGTCCCTCTCTCTCTCGCTGTGTACCCGTCCCTCTCGCTGTGTACCCCTCGCTCTCGCTGTGTTCCTCGCTCACTCGCTGTGTCCCTCTCTCTCTCGCTGTGTACCCGTCCCTCTCGCTGTGTACCCCTCTCTCTCGCTGTGTTCCTCGCTCACTCGCTGTGTCCCTCCCTCTCTCGCTGTGTACCCGTCCCTCTCGCTGTGTACCCCTCTCTCTCGCTGTGTCCCCCTCTCTCTCTCTCGCTGTGTTCCTCGCTCACTCGCTGTGTCCCTCTCTCTCTCGCTGTGTACCCGTCCCTCTCGCTGTGTACCCCTCGCTCTCGCTGTGTTCCTCGCTCACTCGCTGTGTCCCTCTCTCTCTCGCTGTGTACCCGTCCCTCTCGCTGTGTACCCCTCTCTCTCGCTGTGTTCCTTGCTCTCTCGCTGTGTCCCTCTCTCTCTCGCTGTGTACCCGTCCCTCTCGCTGTGTCCCCCTCTCTCTCTCTCGCTGTGTTCCTCGCTCACTCGCTGTGTCCCCCTCTCTCTCGCTGTGTCCCTCTCTCTCTCGCTGTGTCCCTCTCTCTCTCGCTGTGTCCCCCTCTCTCTCTCTCGCTGTGTTCCTCGCTCACTCGCTGTGTACCTCTCTCTCTCGCTGTGTACCCGTCCCTCTCGTTGTGTCCCCCTCTCTCTCGCTGTGTTCCTCGCTCACTCGCTGTGTCCCTCTCTCTCTCGCTGTGTCCCTCTCTCTCTCGCTGTGTCCCCCTCTCTCTCTCTCGCTGTGTTCCTCGCTCACTCGCTGTGTCCCTCTCTCTCTCACTGTGTCCCTCTCTCTCTCGCTGTGTACCCGTCTCTCTCGCTGTGTCCCCCTCTCTCTCGTTGTGTTCCCCGCTCTCTCGCTGTGTCCCCCTCTCTCTCTCTCGCTGTGTTCCTCGCTCACTCGCTGTGTCCCTCTCTCTCTCGCTGTGTACCCGTCCCTCTCGCTGTGTACCCCTCTCTCTCGCTGTGTTCCCCGCTCTCTCGCTGTGTCCCTCTCTCTCTTTCGCTGTGTCATAGATTATCATAGAATTTACAGTGCAGAAGGTGGCCATTCGGCCCATCGAGTCTGCACCGGCTCTTGGAAAGAGCACCCCACCCAAGGTCAACACCGCCACCCTATCCCCATAACCCAGTAACCCCACAACGCTAAGGGCAATTTTGGACACGAAGGGCAATTTATCATGGCCAATCCACCTAACCTGCACATCTTTGGACTGTGGGAGGAAACCGGAGCACCCGGAGGAAACCCACGCACACACGGGGAGGATGTGCAGACTCCGCACAGAGAGTGACCCAAGCCGGAATCGAACCTGGGATCCTGGAGCTGTGAAACAATTGTGCTATCCACAATGCTACCGTGCTGTCCCACTCTCTCTCGCTGTGTCCCCCTCTCTCTCTCGCTGCGTCCCTCACTCTCTCTCGCTGCGTCCCACTCTCTCTCGCTGTGTCCCTCCCTCACTCGGTGTGCTCCTCTCTCTCTCGCTGTGCCCCTCTCTCTCTCGGTGTGCTCCTCTCTCACTCGCTGTGTCCCTCCCTCACTCGGTGTGCTCCTCTCTCTCTCGCTGTGTCCCTCACTCTCTCGCCGTGTACCCGTCCCTCCCGTTGTGTCCCCCTCTCTCTCGTTGTGTCCCTCTCTCTCGCTGTGTCCCTTGCTCTCTGTGCCCCTTGCTCTCTCTGTGTCCCCCTCTCTCTCGTTGTGTCACTCTCTCTCTCTCGCTGTGTCCCTTGCTTTCTGTGTCCCTCACTCTCTGTGTCCCTCGCTCTCTCTGTGTCCCTCGCTCTCTCTGTGTCCCTCGCGCTCTCTGTGTCCCTCTTCCTCCATGTGTCCCTCGCTCTCTCTGTGTCCCTCGCTCTAGCTGTGTCCCTCGCTGTCGCTGTGTCCCTCGCTCTCTCTGTGTCCCTCGCTCTCTCTGTGTCCCTCGCTCTCGCTGTGTCCCTTGCTCTCTGTGTCCCTTGCTCTCTGTGTCCCTCACTCTCTCTGTGTCCATCGCGCTCTCTGTGTCCCTCTCCCTCCATGTGTCCCTCGCTCTCTCTGTGTCCCTCGCTCTCTCTGTGTCCCTCGCTCTCTCTGTGTCCCTCTCCCTCAATGTGCCCATCGCTCTCTCTGTGTCCCTCGCTCTCGCTGGGTCCTTCGCTCTTGCTGTGTTCCTCGCTCTGTGTGTCCCTCGCTCTCTCTGTGTCCATCGCTCTCACTGTGTCCCTCTCCCTCCATGTGTCCCTCGCTCTCTCTGTGTCCCACGCTCTCGCTGTGTCCCTCACTCTCTTTGTGTCCCTCGCTCTCACTGTGTCCCTTGCTCTCTGTGTCCTTCGCTCTCTGTGTCCCTCGCTCTCTGTGTCCCTCGCTCTCTCTGTGTCCCTCGCTCTCGCTGTGTCCCTCTCCCTCCATGTGTCCCTCGCTCTCTCTGCGTCCCTCGCTCTCTCTGTGTCCCTCGCTCTCTCTGTGTCCCTCGCTTTCGCTGTGTCCCTCTCCCTCCATGTGTCCCTCACTCTCTCTGCGTCCCTTGCTCTCTCTGTGTCCCTCGCGCTCTCTGTGTCCCTCACTCTCTGTGTCCCTCGCTCTCTCTGGGTCCCTTGCTCTCCCTGTGTCCCTCACTCTCTGTGTCCCTCACTCTCTGTGTCCCTCGCTCTCTCTGTGTCCCTCGCTCTCTCTGTGTCCCTCGCTCTCGCTGTGTCCCTTGCTGTCTCTGTGTCCCTCGCTCTCTCTGTGTCCCTCTCCCTCCATGTGTCCCTCTCCCTCCATGTGTCCCCCTCTCTTTGTCTCTCTCGCTCTGTCCCACTCTCTCTCGCTGCGTTCCTCACTGTCCCTCTCTCTCAGTCCCTCTCACTTTGTGTCCCTCTTTCTCTGTGTCCCTCAGTCTCTGTGTCCCTGTCTCTCTGTCTCTCTCTCAGTGCCCCTCTCTCTCTGTGTCCCTCTCTCTCTGTCCATCGCTCTCTGTGTCCCTCGTGCTCTCTGTGTCCCTCGCGCTTTCTGTGTCCCTCGTTCTCTCTGTGTCCCTCCCTTTCTGTCTGTCCCTCGCTCTCTCTGTGTCCCTCGCTCTCTGTGTCCATCATTCTCTGTGCCCCTCGCTCTCTCTGTGTCCCTCGCTCTCTCTGTGTCCCTCACTCTCTGTGCCCCTCGCTCTCTCTGTTTCACTCGCTCTTTCTGTGTGTCCATCGCTCTCTGTGTCCATCGCTCTCTGTGTCCCTCGCTCTCTGTGTCCCTCGCTCTCTGTGCCCCTCGCTCTCTGTGTCCCTCGCTCTCTCTGTGTCCCTCACTCTCTGTGCCCCTCGCTCTCTCTGTGTCCCTCGCTCTCTCTGTGTCCCTCACTCACTCTGTGTCCCTCCCTTTCTGTGTGTCCCTCACTCTCTCTGTGTCCCTCGCTCTCTCTGTGTCCCTCGGTCTGTGTCCCTCGATCTCTCTGTGTCCCTCGCTCTCTCTGTGTCCCTCACTCTCTGTGCCCCTCGCTCTCTCTGTGTCCCTCACTCTCTGTGACCCTCGCTCTCTCTGTGCCCCTCGCTCTCTCTGTGTCCTGGCTTTGTCTGTGTCACTCGCTCTCTCTGTGTGTCCCTCACTCTCTGTCCCCCTCGCTCTCTGTGCCCCTCGCTCTCTGTGGCCCTCGCTCTCTCTGTGTCCCTCACTCTCTCTGTGTCCCTCTCTTTCTGTGTGTCCCTCGCTCTCTCTGTGTCCCTGGTTTTGTCTGTGTCCCTCGCTCTCTCTGTGTCCCTCGCTCTCTGTGTCCCTCGCTCTCTCTGTGTCCCTCGCTCTCTGTGTCCCTCGCTCTCTCTGTGTCCCTCCCTTTCTGTGTGTCCCTCGCTCTCTCTGTGTCCCACACTCTCTCTGTGTGGCCCTCGCTCTCTGTGTCCCTCGCTCTCTCTGTGTCCCTCGCTCTCTGTGACCCTCGCTCTCTCTGTGTCCCTCCCTTTCTGTGTGTCCCTCGCACTCTCTGTGTCTCTCACTCTCTAAGTGTCCCTCCCTTTCTGTGTGTCGCTCACTCTCTCTGTGTCCCTGTCTCTCTCTGTGCCCCTCGCTCACTCTGTGTACCTCACTCTCTCTGTGTCTCTCCCTTTCTGTGTGTCCCTCGCTCTCTCTGTGTCCCTCACTCTCTCTGTATCCCTCACTCTCTCTGTGTCCCTCGCTCTCTCTGTGCCCCTCGCTCTCTCTGTGACCCTCGTTCTCTCTGTGTCCCTCGCTCTCGCTGTGTCCCTCGCTCTCTCTGTGTCCCTCCCTTTCTGTGTGTCCCTCGCACTCTCTGTGTCCCTCACTCTCTAAGTGTCCCTCCCTTTCTGTGTGTCGCTCACGCTCTCTGTGTCCCTGTCTCTCTCTGTGCCCCTCGCTCTCTCTGTGTCCCTCACTCTGTCTGTGTCCCTCGGTCTGTGTCCCTCACTCTCTGTGTCCCTCACTCTCTCTGTGTCCCTCACTCTCTCTGTGTCCCTCGCTCTCTCTGTGCCCCTCGCTCTCTCTGTGACCCTCGTTCTCTCTGTGTCCCTCGCTCTCGCTGTGTCCCTCGCTCTCTCTGTGTCCCTCGTTCTCTCTGTGTCCCTCGCTCTCTGTGTCCCTTGCTCTCTCTGTGTCCCTGGCTTTGTCTGTGTCACTCGCTCTCTCTAGTGTCCCTCGCTCTCTGTGCCCCTCGCTCTCTGTGCCCCTCGCTCTCTCTGTATCCCTCACTCTCTCTGTGTCCCTCTCCCTCTCTCTCTCTGTCCCTCGCTCTCTGTGTCCCACGCTCTCTCTGTGTCCCTCGCTCTCTGTGACCCTCGCTCTCTGTGCCCCTCGCTCTCTCTGTGTCCCTCGCTCTCTCGGTGTCCCTCACTCTCTCTGTCTCCCTCCCTTTCTGTGTGTCCCTCCCTTTCTGTGTGTCCCTCGCTCTCTCTGTGTCCCTCGCTCTCTCTGCGTCCCTCGCTCCCTCTGGGTCCCTCGCTCCCTCTGGGTCCCTCACTCTCTCTGTGACCCTCACTCTCTGTGTCCCTCACTCTCTCTCTCTCTCTGTCCATCGCTCTCTGTGTCCCTCGTGCTCTCTGTGTCCCTCGCGCTCTCTATGTCCCTCGCTCTCTCTGTGTCCCTCGCTCTCTCTGTGTCCCTCGCTCTCTCTGTGTCCCTCACTCTCTCTGTGTCCCTCCCTTACTGTTTGTCCCTCGCTCTCTCTGTGTCCCTGGCTTTGTCTGTGTCACTCGCTCTCTCTGTGTGTCCCTCGCTCTCTGTGCCCCTCGCTCTCTGTGTCCCTCGCTCTCTGTGTCCCTTGCTCTCTGTGCCCCTCCCTCTCTGTGCCCTTCGCTCTCTGTGTCGCTCGCTCTCTGTGTCCCTCACTCTCTGTGCCCCTCGCTCTCTCTGTGTCCCTCGATCTCTCGGTGTCCCCCACTCTCTCTGTGTCCCTCTCTTTCTGTGTGTCCCTCACTTTCTCTGTGTCCCTCGCTCTCTCTGTGTCCCTCGGTCTGTGTCCCTCGCTCTCTCTGTGTCCCTCGCTCTCTCTGTGTCCCTCACTCTCTGGGACCCTCGTTCTCTGTGTTAATCGCTCTCTGTGTCCCTCGCTCTCTGTGTCCCTCGTGCTCTGTGTCCCTCGCTCTTTATGTCACTCGCTCTCTCTGTGTCCCTCGCGCTCTCTGTGTAGCTCGGTCTGTGACCCTCGCTCTGTCTGTGTCCCTCCCTTTCTGTGTGTCCCTCGCTCACGCTGTGTCCCTCGCGCTCTCTGTGTCCCATGCTCTCTCTGTTTCCCTCGCTCTCTCTGTGTCCCTCTTCCTCCATGTGTCCCTCGCTCTCTCTGTGTCCCTCGCTCTCGCTGTGTCCCTCGCTCTCGCTGTGTCCCTCGCTCTCTCTGTGTCCCTCGCTCTCTCTGTTTCCCTCGCTCTCGCTGTGTCCCTTGCTCTCTGTGTCCCTTGCTCTCTCTGTGTCCATCGCTCTCTCTGTGTCCCTCGCTCTCTCAGTGTCCCTCGGTCTGTGACCCTCGGTCTCTCTGTGTCCCTCCCTTTCTGTGTGTCCCATGGCTCGCTGTGTCCCTCGCGCTCTCTGTGTCCCTCGTGCACTGTGTCCCTCACTCTCTGTGTCGCTCGTTCTCTGTGTTAATCGCTCTCTGGGTCCCTCGCTCTCTGTGTGCCTCACTCTCTGTGTCCCTCGTTCACTCTGTGTCCCTCACTCTCTGTTTCCCTCACTCTCTGTGTCCCTCGTTCTCTGTGTCCCTCGTGCTCTGTGTCGCTCGCTCTTTGTGTCCCTCGCTCTGTCTGTGTCCCTCGCTCTGTCTGTGTCCCTCTCTCTGTGTCCCTCACTCTCTCTGTGTCCCTCGCTCTCTCTGTGTCCCTCGCTCTCTTTGTGTCCCTCGCTCTGTGTGTGTCCCTCGCTCTGTGTCCCTCACTTTCTCTGTGTCCCTCGCTCTCTCTGTGTCCCTCGCTCTCTTTGTGTCCCTCGCTCTGTGTGTGTCCCTCGCTCTGTGTCCCTCACTCTCTCTGTGTCCCTCGCTCTCTCTGTGTCCCTCGCTCTCTCTGTGTCCCTCGCTCTCTGTGTTCCACACTCTCTGTGTCCCTCACTCTCTCTGTGTGTCCCTCGCTTACTGTGTCCCTCGCTCTCTCTGTTTCCCTCGCTCTCTGTGTTCCTCACTCTCTGTGTCCCTCACTCTCTCTGTGTCCCTCGCTCTCTCTGTGTGTCCCTCGCTCTCTGTGTCCCTCGCTCTCTGTGTCCCTCGCTCTCTGTGCCCCTCGCTCTCTCTGTGTCCCTCGCTCTCTATGTCCCTCGCTCTCTCTGTGTCCCTCGCGCTCTCTGTGTCGCTCGCTCTCTCTGTGTCCCTCGCTCTCTCTGTGTCCCTTGCTCTGTCTGTGTCCCTCGCTCTCTCTCTGTGTCCCTCGCTCTCTCTCTGTCCCTTGCTCTGTCTGTGTCCCTCGCTCTCTCTGTGTGTCCCTCGCTCTCAGTGTCCCTCGCTCTCAGTGTTCCTCGCTCTCTCTGTGTCCCTCGCTCTCTCTGTGTCCCTCACTCTCTCTGTGTTCCACACTCTCTGTGTCCCTCGCTCTCTGTGTCCCTCGCGCTCTCTGTGTCCCTAGCGCTCTCTGTGTCACTCGCTCTCTGTGTCCCACACTCTCTCAGTGTGTCCTTCACTCTCTGTATCCTTCACTCTCTAAGTGTCCCTCGCTCTCTCTGTGTCCCCCACTCTCTCTCTGTCCCTCGCGGTCTCTGTGTCCCTCCCGGTGTCTGTGTCGCTCGCACTCTCTGTGTCCCTCGCGCTCTCTGTGTCACTCGTGCTCTCTGTGTCCTTCGCTCTCTGTGTCCCTCGCTCTCTGTGTCCCTCGCTCCCTGTGTCCCTCGCTCTCTCTCTGCCCCTCGCTCTCTCTGTGTCCCTCGCTCGTGGTGTGTCCCTCGCTCTCTCTGTGTCCCTGGCTCTCTGTGTCCCTGGCTCTCTCTCTGCCCCTCGCTCTCTCTGTGTCCCTCGCGCTCTCTGTGTCCCTCGCTCTCTGTGTGTCCCTCGCTCTCTCTGTGTCCCTCGCTCTCTCTGTGTCCCTCGCTCTCTGTGCCCCTCACTCTCTGTGTCCCTCGCACTCTCTGTGTCCTTCGCTCTCTCTGTGTCCCTCGCTCTCTGTGTCCCACACTCTCTGTGTCCGACACTCTCTGTGTCCCTTGCCATTTGTGTCCCTCGCTCTCTGTGTCCCTCACTCTTTGTGTCCCTCATGCTCTGTGCTACTCGCTCTCTGTGTCCCTCGCTCTCTGTGTCCCACACTCTCTGTGTCCCACACTCTCTGTGTCCCTCGCTCTCTGTGTCCCACACTCTCTGTGTGTCCCTCCCTCTCTCTGTGTCCCTCGCTCTCCCTGTGTCGCTCACTCTCCGTGTCCTTCACTCTCTCTGTGTCCTTTGCTCTCTCTGTGTCCCTCGCTCTCTGTGTCCATCGCTCTCTCTGTGTCCCTCCCTCTCTCTGTATCCCTCGCTCTCCCTGTGTCGCTCACTATCGGTGTCCCTCACTCTCTCTGTGTCCCTCACTCTCTGTGTTCCTCGCTCTCTGTGTCCCTCACTCTCTCTGTGCCCCTCACTCTCTGTGACCCTCACTCTCTCTGTGTCCCTCACTGACTCTCTGTCCCTCACTCTCTCTGTGGCCCTCACTCTCTATGTCCCTTACTCTTTCTGTGTCCCTCGCTCTCTGTGTCCCTCACTCTCTCTGTGTCCCTCACTCTGTGTCTCTCGCTCTCTCTGTGTGTCCCTCGCTCTCTGTGTCCCTCGCTCTCTGTGTCCCTCACTCTCTGTGCCCCTCACTCTCTCTGTGTCCCTCACTCTCTGTGTCCCTCGCACTCTCTGCATCTCTCGCTCTCTCTGGGTCCCTCGCTCCCTCTGGGTCCCTCACTCTCTCTGTGTCCCTCACTCTCTGTGTCCCTCGCTCTCTGTGTCCCTCAATCTCTCTGTGTCTCTCACTCTCTCTGTGCACCACACTCTCTCTGTGTGTCCCTCGCTCTCTGTGTCCCTCGCTCTCTCTGTGTCTCCCTCGCTGTCTGTCTCCCTCGCTCTCTCTGTGTCCATGGCTCTGTCTGTGTGTCCCTCACTCTCTGTGTCCCACACTCTCTCTCTGTGTCACTCACTCTCTCTGTGTCCCACACTCTCTCTGTGTGTCCCTCACTCTCTGTGTCCCTCGCTATCTCTGTGTGTCCCTCGCTCTCTGTGTCCCTCGCTCTCTGTGTCCTCGCTCTCTCTGTGTCACTCGCGCTCTCTGTGTCCCTTACTCTCTCTGTGTCCCTCCTTTTCTGTGTGTCCCTTGCTCTCTCTGTGTCCCTCGCTCTGTCTGTGTCCCTCGCTCTGTCTGTGTCCCTCGCTCTGTGTCCCTCACTCTCTCTGTGTCCCTCGCTCTCTCTGTGTCCCTCACTCTCTCTGTGTCCCTCGCTCTCTCTGTGTCCCTCGCTCTCTGTGTTCCACACTCTCTGTGTCGCTCACTCTCTCTGTGTGTCCCTCGCTCTCTGTGTCCCTCGCTCTCTCTGTTTCCCTCGCTCTCTGTGTTCCTCACTCTCTGTGTCCCTCACTCTCTCTGTGTCCCTTGCTCTGTCTGTGTCCCTCGCTCTCTCTGTGTGTCCCTCGCTCTCTGTGACCCTCGCTCTCTGTGTCCCTCGCTCTCTCTCTGTGTCCCCCCCTCTCTGTGCCCCTCGCGCTCTCTGTGTCACTCGCTCTCTGTGTCCCACACTCTCTCAGTGTGTCCCTCACTCTCTGTATCCTTCACTCTCTAAGTGTCCCTCGCTCTCTGTGTCCCTTGCTCTCTGTGACCCTCGCTCTCTGTGTCACTCACTCTCTCTGTGTCCCTCACTCTCTGTGTCTCTCGCTCTCTCTGTGTGTCCCTCGCTCTCTGTGTCCCTCACTCTCTGTGCCCCTCACTCTCTCTGTGTCCCTCACTCTCTGTGTCCCTCGCGCTCTCTGCGTCCCTCGCTCTCTCTGGGTCCCTCGCTCCCTCTGGGTCCCTCACTCTCTCTGTGTCCCTCACTCTCTGTGTCCCTTGCTCTCTGTGTCCCTCGCTCTCTGTGTCATTTGCTCTCTCTGTGTTGCTCGCTCTCCTTGTGTCCCTCAGTCTCTCTGTGTCTCTCACTCTCTCTGTGTCCCACACTCTCTCTGTGTGTCCCTCGATCTCTGTGTCCCTCGCTCTCTCTGTGTGTCCCTCGCTCTCTGTGTCCATGGCTCTGTCTGTGTGTCCCTCACTCTCTGTGTCCCACACTCTCTCTCTGTGTCACTCACTCTCTCTGTGTCCCACACTCTCTCTGTGTGTCCCTCACTCTCTGTGTCCCACACTCTCTCTCTGTGTCATTCACTCTCTCTGTGTCCCACACTCTCTCTGTGTGTCCCTCACTCTGTGTCCCTCGCTATCTCTGTGTGTCCCTCGCTCGCTGTGTCCCTCGCTCTCTGTTTTCTCGCTCTCTCTGTGTCACTCGCTCTCTCTGTGTCCCTCACTCTCTCTCTGTCCATCCCTTTCTGTGTGTCCCTCGCTCTCTCTGTGTCCCTCGCTCTGTCTGTGTCCCTCGCTCTGTGTCCCTCACTCTCTCTGTGTCCCTCACTCTCTCTGTGTCCCTCGCTCTCTCTGTGTCCCTCGCTCTCTCTGTGTCCCTCGCTCTCTGTGTTCCACACTCTCTGTGTCCCTCACTCTCTCTCTGTGTCCCTCGCTCTCTGTGTCCCTCGCTCTCTGTGTTTCCCTCGCTCTCTGTGTTCCTCACTCTCTGTGTCCCTCACTCTCTCTGTGTCCCTCACTCTCTCTGTGTCCCTCGCTCTCTCTTTGTCCCTCGCTCTCTCTGTGTCCCTCGCTCTCTGTGTTCCACACTCTCTGTGTCGCTCACTCTCTCTGTGTGTCCCTCGCTCTCTGTGTCCCTCGCTCTCTCTGTTTCCCTCGCTCTCTGTGTTCCTCACTCTCTGTGTCCCTCACTCTCTCTGTGTCCCTTGCTCTGTCTGTGTCCCTCGCTCTCTGTGTGTCCCTCGCTCTCTGTGACCCTCGCTCTCTGTGTCCCTCGCTCTCTCTCTGTGTCCCTCGCTCTCTGTGTCCCTCGCGCTCTCTGTGCCCCTCGCGCTCTCTGTGTCACTCGCTCTCTGTGTCCCACACTCTCTCAGTGTGTCCCTCACTCTCTGTATCCTTCACTCTCTAAGTGTCCCTCGCTCTCTGTGTCCCTTGCTCTCTGTGACCCTCGCTCTCTGTGTCCCTCACTCTCTCTGTGTCCCTCACTCTCTGTGTCTCTCGCTCTCTCTGTGTGTCCCTCGCTCTCTGTGTCCCTCACTCTCTGTGCCCCTCACTCTCTCTGTGTCCCTCACTCTCTGTGTCCCTTGCGCTCTCTGCGTCCCTCGCTCTCTCTGGGTCCCTCGCTCCCTCTGGGTCCCTCACTCTCTCTGTGTCCCTCACTCTCTGTGTCCCTTGCTCTCTGTGTCCCTCGCTCTCTGTGTCATTTGCTCTCTCTGTGTTGCTCGCTCTCCTTGTGTCCCTCAGTCTCTCTGTGTCTCTCACTCTCTCTGTGTCCCACACTCTCTCTGTGTGTCCCTCGATCTCTGTGTCCCTCGCTCTCTCTGTGTGTCCCTCGCTCTCTGTGTCCCTCGCTCTCTGTGTCCATGGCTCTGTCTGTGTGTCCCTCACTATCTGTGTCCCACACTCTCTCTCTGTGTCACTCACTCTCTCTGAGTCCCAAACTCTCTCTGTGTGTCCCTCACTCTCTGTGTCCCACACTCTCTCTCTGTGTCATTCACTCTCTCTGTGTCCCACACTCTCTCTGTGTGTCCCTCACTCTGTGTCCCTCGCTATCTCTGTGTGTCCCTCGCTCGCTGTGTCCCTCGCTCTCTGTTTCCTCGCTCTCTCTGTGTCACTCGCGCTCTCTGTGTCCCTCACTCTCTCTGTGTCCATCCCTTTCTGTGTGTCCCTCGCTCTCTCTGTGTCCCTCGCTCTGTCTGTGTCCCTCGCTCTGTCTGTGTCCCTCGCTCTGTGTCCCTCACTCTCTCTGTGTCCCTCACTCTCTCTGTGTCCCTCGCTCTCTCTGTGTCCCTCGCTCTCTGTGTTCCACACTCTCTGTGTCCCTCACTCTCTCTGTGTGTCCCTCACTCTCTGTGTCCCTCACTCTCTCTGTGTTTCCCTCGCTCTCTGTGTCCCTCGCTCTCTGTGTCCCTCGTTCTCTCTGTGCGTCCCTCGCTCTCTATGTCCCTCGCTCTCTCTGTGTCCCTCGCTCTCTCTGTGTCCCTTGCTCTGTCTGTGTCCCTCGCTCTCTCTGTGTGTCCCTCGCTCTCTGTGTCCCTCGCTCTCTGTGTCCCTCGCTCTCTGTGTTCCTCGCTCTCTGTGTTCCTCGCGCTCTCTGTGTCCCTCACTCTCTGTGTCCCTCACTCACTGTGTTCCACACTCTCTGTGCCCCTCGCGCTCTCTGTGCCCCTCGCGCTCTCTGTGTCACTCGCTCTCTGTGTCCCACACTCTCTCAGTGTGTCCCTCACTCTCTGTATCCTTCACTCTCTAAGTGTCCCTCGCTCTCTGTGTCCCTTGCTCTCTGTGTCCCTCGCTCTCTGTGTCCCTCGCTCTCTGTGTCACTCGCTCTCTGTGTCCCTTGCTCTCTGTGTCCCTCGCGCTCTCTGTGTCCCTAGCGCTCTCTGTGTCACTCGCTCTCTGTGTCCCACACTCTCTCAGTGTGTCCCTCACTCTCTGTGTCCTTCACTCTCTAAGTGTCCCTCGCTCTCTGTGTCCCTTGCTCTCTGTGACCCTCGCTCTCTCTGTGTCCCCCACTCTCTCTCTGTCCCTCGCGGTCTCTGTGTCCCTCCCGGTGTCTGTGTCGCTCGCGCTCTCTGTGTCCCTCGCGCTCTCTGTGTCACTCGTGCTCTCTGTGTCCTTCGCTCTCTGTGTCCCTCGCTCTCTGTGTCCCTCGCTCTCTGTGTCCCTCGCTCTCTGTGTCCCTCGCTCTCTCTGTGTCCCTCGCTCTCTCTGTGTCCCTCGTTCTCTGTGTGTCCCTCGCTCTCTCTGTGTCCCTCGCTCTCTGTGTGTCCCTCGCTCTTTCTGTGTCCCCCGCTCTCTGTGTCCCTCGCGCTCTCTGTGTCGCTCGTTCTCTCTGTGTCCCTCGCTCACTGTGTCCCTCGCTCTCTGTTTGTCCCTCGCTCTCTCTGTGTCCCTCGCTCTCTCTGTGACCCTCGCTCTCTGAGTCACTCGCGCTCTCTGTGTCCCTCGCGCTCTCTGTGTCCCTCGCGCTCTCTGTGTCCGTCGCGCTCTCTGTGTCCCTCGTTCTCTGTGTCTCTCGCTCTCTGTGTCCCTCAATCTCTGTGTCCCTCTCTCACTCTGTGTCCCTCGCTCTCTGTGTCCCACACTCTCTGTGTCCCTCGCTCTCTGTGTCCCTCACCCTCACTGTGTCCCTCACGCTCTCTGTGCCCCTCACTCTCTGTGTCCCTCGCTCTCTGTGTCCCTCGCTCTCTGTGTCCCTCACTCTTGGTGTCCCTCATGCTCTGTGCTACTCGCTCTCTGTGTCCCTCGCTCTCTGTGTCCCATACTCTCTGTGTCCCTCGCTCTGTGAGTCCCTCACTCTCTGTGTCCCTCACTCTCTGTGTCCCTCGCTCTCTGTGTCCCACACTCTCTGTGTCCCTCGCTCTCTGTGTCCCTCGTGCTCTGTGTCCCTCGCTCTTTGTGTCCCTCGCTCTCTCTGTGTCCCTCGCGCTCTCTGTGTAGCTCGGTCTGTGACCCTCGCTCTGTCGGTGTCCCTCCCTTTCTGTGTGTCCCTCGCTCCCTCTGTGTCCCTGGCTCTCTGTGTCCCTCGCTCTCTCTCTGCTCTCTGTGTCCCTTGCTCTCTGTGTCCCACACTCTCTGTGTCCCACACTCTCTGTGTCCCTTGCCCTTTGTGTCCCTCGCTCTCTGTGTCCCTCACTCTTTGTGTCCCTCATGCTCTGTGCTACTCGCTCTCTGTGTCCCTCGCTCTCTGTGTCCCACACTCTCTGTGTCCCTCGCTTTGTGTGTCCCTCACTCTCTGTGTCCCTCACTCTCTGTGTCTCTCGCTCTCTGTGTCCCACACTCTCTGTGCCCCTCGCTCTCTCTGTGTCCCTCGCGCTCTCTGTGTAGCTCGGTCTGTGACCCTCGCTCTGTCTGTGTCCCTCCCTTTCTGTGTGTCCCTCGCTCTCGCTGTGTCCCTCGCGCTCTCTGTGTCCCTCGCTCTCTCTGTGTCCCTCACTCTCTCTGTTACCCTCGCTCTCCCTGAGTCGCTCACTCTCTCTGTGTCCCTTGCTCTCTCTGTGTCCCTCGCTCTCTGTGTCCCTCGCTCTCTCTGTGTCCCCCACTCTCTCTCTCTCTCCCTCGCGGTCTCTGTGTCCCTCCTGGTGTCTGTGTCGCTCGCGCTCTCTGTGTCCCTCGCGCTCTCTGTGTCACTCGTGCTCTCTGTGTCCTTCGCTCTCTTTGTCCCTCGCTCTCTGTGTCCCTCGCTCTCTCTGTGTCCCTCGCTCTCTGTGTCCCTCGCTCTCTCTCTGCCCCTCGCTCTCTCAGTGTCCCTCGCACGCTGTGTGTCCCTCGCTCTCTCTGTGTCCCTGGCTCTCTGTGTCCCTCGCTCTCTCTCTGCCCCTCGCTCTCTCTGTGTCCCTCGCTCTCTGTGCCTCTCACTCTCTGTGTCCCTCGCTCTCTGTGTCCCACACTCTTTGTGTCCTTCAAGCTCTGTGCTACTCGCTCTCTGTGTCCCTCGCTCTCTGTGTCCCACACTCTCTGTGTCCCTCGCTCTGTGAGTCCCTCACTCTCTGTGTCCCTCACTCTCTGTGTCCCACACTCTCTGTGTCCCACACTCTCTGTGTCCCTCGCTCTCTGTGTCCCTCGTGCTCTGTGTCCCTCGCTCTTTGTGTCCCTCGCTGTCTCTGTGTCCCTCGCGCTCTCTGTGTAGCTCGGTCTGTGACCCTCGCTCTGTCTGTGTCCCTCCCTTTCTGTGTGTCCCTCGCTCCCTCTGTGTCCCTGGCTCTCTGTGTCCCTCGCTCTCTCTCTGCTCTCTGTGTCCCTTGCTCTCTGTGTCCCACACTCTCTGTGTCCCACACTCTCTGTGTCCCTTGCCCTTTGTGTCCCTCGCTCTCTGTGTCCCTCATTCTTTGTATCCCTCATGCTCTGTGCTACTCGTTCTCTGTGTCCCTCGCTCTCTGTGTCCCACACTCTCTGTGTCCCTCGCTCTGTGTGTCCCTCACTCTCTGTGTCCCTCACTCTCTGTGTCTCTCGCTCTCTGTGTCCCACACTCTCTGTGTCCCTCGCTCTCTCTGTGTCCCTCGCGCTCTCTGTGTAGCTCGGTCTGTGACCCTCTCTCTGTCTGTGCCCCTCCCTTTCTGTGTGTCCCTCGTTCTCGCTGTGTCCCTCGCGCTCTCTGTGTCCCTCGCTCTCTCTGTGTCCCTCACTCTCTCTGTGTCCCTCGCTCTCCCTGAGTCGCTCACTCTCTCTGTGTCCCTCGTTCTCGCTGTGTCCCTCGCGCTCTCTGTGTCCCTCGCTCTCTCTGTGTCCCTCACTCTCACTGTGTCCCTCGCTCTCCCTGAGTTGCACACTCTCTCTGTGTCCCTTGCTCTCTCTGTGTCCCTCGCTCTCTGTGTCCCTCGCTCTCTCTGTGTCCCTCCCTCTCTCTGTGTCCCTCGCTCTCGCTGTGTCGCTCACTCTCGGTGTACCTCACTCTCTCTGTGTCCCTCACTCTCTGTGTTCCTCACTCTCTGTGTCCCTCTCTCTCTCTGTGTCCCTCACTCACTCTCTGTCCCTCACTCTCTCTGTGGCCCTCACTCTCTGTGTCCCTGACTCTCTCTGTGTCCCTCGCTCTCTGTGTCCCTCGCTCTCTGTGTCCCTCACTCTCTCTGTGTCCCTCACTCTCTGTGTCTCTCGCTCTCTCTGTGTGTCCCTCGCTCTCTGTGTCCCTCGCTCTCTGTGTCCCTCACTCTCTGTGCCCCTCACTCTCTGTGTGTCCCTCACTCTCTGTGTCCCTCGCGTTCTGTGCGTCCCTCGCTCTCTCTGGGTCCCTCGCTCCCTCTGGGTCCCTCACTCTCTCTGTGTCCCTCACTCTCTGTGTCCCTCGCTCTCTGTGTCCCTTGCTCTCTGTGTCATCCGCTCTCTCTGTGTTCCTCGCTCTCTGTGTGTCCCTCACTCTCTCTGTGTCTCTCACTCTCTCTGTGTCCCACACTCTCTCTGTGTGTCCCTCGCTCTCTGTGTCCCTCGCTCTCTCTGTGTGTCCCTTGCTCTCTGTGTCCCTCGCTTTCTCTGTGTCCCTGGCTCTGTCTGTGTGTCCCTCACTCTCTGTGTCCCACACTCTCTCTTGTGTCACTCACTCTCTCTGTGTCCCACACTCTCTCTGTGTGTCCCTCACTCTCTGTGTCCCTCGATATCTCTGTGTGTCCCTCGCTCTCTGTGCCCCTCGCTCTCTGTGTCCTCGCTCTTTCTGTATCACTCGCGCTCTCTGTGTCCCTCACTCTCTCTGTGTCCCTCCCTTTCTGTGTGTCCCTCGCTCTCTCTGTGTCCCTCGCTCTGTCTGTGTCACTCGCTCTGTCTGTGTCCCTCTCTCTGTGTCCCTCACTCTCTCTGTGTACCTCACTCTCTGTTTCCCTCACTCTCTGTGTCCCTCGCTCTCTGTGTCCCTCGTGCTCTGTGTCGCTCGCTCTTTGTGTCCCTCGCTCTGTCTGTGTCCCTCGCTCTGTCTGTGTCCCTCTCTCTGTGTCCCTCACTCTCTCTGTGTCCCTCGCTCTCTCTGTGTCCCTCGCTCTCTCTGTGTCCCTCGCTCTGTGTGTGTCCCTCGCTCTGTGTCCCTCACTCTCTCTGTGTCCCTCACTCTCTCTGTGTCCCTCGCTCTCTCTGTGTCCCTCGCTCTCTCTGTGTCCCTCGCTCTCTGTGTTCCTGACTCTCTCTGTGTCCCTCGCTCTCTGTGTCCCTCGCTCTCTGTGTCCCTCACTCTCTCTGTGTCCCTCGCTCTCTCTGTTTCCCTCGCTCTCTGTCTTCCACACTCTCTGTGTCCCTCACTCTCTCTGTGTGTCCCTCGCTTACTGTGTCCCTCGCTCTCTCTGTTTCCCTCGCTCTCTGTGTTCCTCACTCTCTGTGTCTCTCACTCTCTCTGTGTTTCCCTCGCTCTCTGTGTCCCTCGCTCTCTGTGTCCCTCGTTCTCTCTGTGCGTCCCTCGCTCTCTATGTCCCTCTCTCTCTCTGTGTCCCTTGCTCTGTCTGTGTCCCTCGCTATCTCTGTGTGTCCCTCGCTCTCTATGTCCCTCGCTCTCTCTGTGTCCCTCGCGCTCTCTGTGTCGCTCGCTCTCTCTGTGTCCCTCGCTCTCTCTGTGTCCCTTGCTCTGTCTGTGTCACTCGCTCTCTCTCTGTGACCCTCGCTCTCTCTGTGTCCCTTGCTCTGTCTGTGTCCCTCGCTCTCTCTGTGTGTCCCTCGCTCTCAGTGTCCCTCGCTCTCTGTGTCCCTCGCTCTCTCTGTGTCCCTCGCTCTCTCTGTGTCCCTCACTCTCTCTGTGTTCCACACTCTCTGTGTCCCTCGCTCTCTGTGTCCCTCGCGCTCTCTGTGTCCCTAGCGCTCTCTGTGTCACTCGCTCTCTGTGTCCCACACTCTCTCAGTGTGTCCTTCACTCTCTGTATCCTTCACTCTCTAAGTGTCCCTCGCTCTCTCTGTGTCCCCCACTCTCTCTCTGTCCCTCACGGTTTCTGTGTCCCTACCGGTGTCTGTGTCGCTCGCACTCTCTGTGTCCCTCGCGCTCTCTGTGTCACTCGTGCTCTCTGTGTCCTTCGCTCTCTGTGTCCCTCGCTCTCTGTGTCCCTCGCTCCCTGTGTCCCTCGCTCTCTCTCTGCCCCTCGCTCTCTCTGTGTCCCTCGCTCGCTGTGTGTCCCTCGCTCTCTCTGTGTCCCTGGCTCTCTGTGTCCCTTGCTCTCTCTCTGCCCCTCGCTCTCTCTGTGTCCCTCGCGCTCTCTGTGTCCCTCGCTCTCTGTGTGTCCCTCGCTCTCTCTGTGTCCCTCGCTCTCTCTGTGTCCCTCGCTCTCTGTGCCCCTCACTCTCTGTGTCCCTCGCACTCTCTGTGTCCTTCGCTCTCTCTGTGTCCCTCGCTCTCTGTGTCCCACACTCTCTGTGTCCGACACTCTCTGTGTCCCTTGCCATTTGTGTCCCTCGCTCTCTGTGTCCCTCACTCTTTGTGTCCCTCATGCTCTGTGCTACTCGCTCTCTGTGTCCCTCGCTCTCTGTGTCCCACACTCTCTGTGTCCCACACTCTCTGTGTCCCTCGCTCTCTGTGTCCCACACTCTCTGTGTGTCCCTCCCTCTCTCTGTGTCCCTCGCTCTCCCTGTGTCGCTCACTCTCCGTGTCCCTCACTCTCACTGTGTCCTTTGCTCTCTCTGTGTCCCTCGCTCTCTGTGTCCCTCGCTCTCTCTGTGTCCCTCCCTCTCTCTGTGTCCCTCGCTCTCCCTGTGTCGCTCACTCTCGGTGTCCCTCACTCTCTCTGTGTCCCTCACTCTCTGTGTTCCTCGCTCTCTGTTATCCTCACTCTCTCTGTGCCCCTCACTCTCTGTGACCCTCACTCTCTCTGTGTCCCTCACTCACTCTCTGTCCCTCACTCTCTCTGTGGCCCTCACTCTCTATGTCCCTTACTCTTTCTGTGTCCCTCGCTCTCTGTGTCCCTCACTCTATCTGTGTCCCTCACTCTGTGTCTCTCGCTCTCTCTGTGTGTCCCTCGCTCTCTGTGTCCCTCGCTCTCTGTGTCCCTCACTCTCTGTGCCCCTCACTCTCTCTGTGTCCCTCACTCTCTGTGTCCCTCGCACTCTCTGCATCTCTCGCTCTCTCTGGGTCCCTCGCTCCCTCTGGGTCCCTCACTCTCTCTGTGTCCCTCACTCTCTGTGTCCCTCGCTCTCTGTGTCCATCAATCTCTCTGTGTCTCTCACTCTCTCTGTGCACCACACTCTCTCTGTGTGTCCCTCGCTCTCTGTGTCCCTCGCTCTCTCTGTGTCTCCCTCGCTCTCTGTCTCCCTCGCTCTCTCTGTGTCCATGGCTCTGTCTGTGTGTCCCTCAATCTCTGTGTCCCACACTCTCTCTCTGTGTCATTCACTCTCTCTGTGTCCCACACTCTCTGTGTGTCCCTCACTCTCTGTGTCCCTCGCTATCTCTGTGTGTCCCTCGCTCTCTGTGTCCCTCGCTCTCTGTGTCCTCGCTCTCTCTGTGTCACTCGCGCTCTCTGTGTCCCTCACTCTCTCTGTGTCCCTCCTTTTCTGTGTGTCCCTTGCTCTCTCTGTGTCCCTCGCTCTGTCTGTGTCCCTCGCTCTGTCTGTGTCCCTCGCTCTGTGTCCCTCACTCTCTCTGTGTCCCTCACTCTCTCTGTGTCCCTCGCTCTCTCTGTGTCCCTCGCTCTCTCTGTGTCCCTCGCTCTCTGTGTTCCACACTCTCTGTGTCGCTCACTCTCTCTGTGTGTCCCTCGCTCTCTGTGTCCCTCGCTCTCTCTGTTTCCCTCACTCTCTGTGTTCCTCACTCTCTGTGTCCCTCACTCTCTCTCTGTCCCTTGCTCTGTCTGTGTCCCTCGCTCTCTCTGTGTGTCCCTCGCTCTCTGTGACCCTCGCTCTCTGTGTCCCTCGCTCTCTCTCTGTGTCCCTCCCTCTCTGTGCCCCTCGCGCTCTCTGTGTCACTCGCTCTCTGTGTCCCACACTCTCTCAGTGTGTCCCTCACTCTCTGTATCCTTCACTCTCTAAGTGTCCCTCGCTCTCTGTGTCCCTTGCTCTCTGTGACCCTCGCTCTCTGTGTCCCTCACTCTCTCTGTGTCCCTCACTCTCTGTGTCTCTCGCTCTCTCTGTGTGTCCCTCGCTCTCTGTGTCCCTCACTCTCTGTGCCCCTCACTCTCTCTGTGTCCCTCACTCTCTGTGTCCCTCGCGCTCTCTGCGTCCCTCGCTCTCTCTGGGTCCCTCGCTCCCTCTGGGTCCCTCACTCTCTCTGTGTCCCTCACTCTCTGTGTCCCTTGCTCTCTGTGTCCCTCGCTCTCTGTGTCATTTGCTCTCTCTGTGTTGCTCGCTCTCCTTGTGTCCCTCAGTCTCTCTGTGTCTCTCACTCTCTCTGTGTCCCACACTCTCTCTGTGTGTCCCTCGATCTCTGTGTCCCTCGCTCTCTCTGTGTGTCCCTCGCTCTCTGTGTCCATGGCTCTGTCTGTGTGTCCCTCACTCTCTGTGTCCCACACTCTCTCTCTGTGTCACTCACTCTCTCTGTGTCCCACACTCTCTCTGTGTGTCCCTCACTCTCTGTGTCCCACACTCTCTCTCTGTGTCATTCACTCTCTCTGTGTCCCACACTCTCTCTGTGTGTCCCTCACTCTGTGTCCCTCGCTATCTCTGTGTGTCCCTCGCTCGCTGTGTCCCTCGCTCTCTGTTTCCTCGCTCTCTCTGTGTCACTCGCTCTCTCTGTGTCCCTCACTCTCTCTGTGTCCATCCCTTTCTGTGTGTCCCTCGCTCTCTCTGTGTCCCTCGCTCTGTCTGTGTCCCTCGCTCTGTCTGTGTCCCTCGCTCTGTGTCCCTCACTCTCTCTGTGACCCTCACTCTCTCTGTGTCCCTCGCTCTCTCTGTGTCCCTCGCTCTCTCTGTGTCCCTCGCTCTCTGTGTTCCACACTCTCTGTGTCCCTCACTCTCTCTGTGTGTCCCTCGCTCTCTGTGTCCCTCGCTCTCTGTGTTTCCCTCGCTCTCTGTGTTCCTCACTCTCTGTGTCCCTCACTCTCTCTGTGTCCCTCACTCTCTCTGTGTCCCTCGCTCTCTCTGTGTCCCTCGCTCTCTCTGTGTCCCTCGCTCTCTGTGTTCCACACTCTCTGTGTCGCTCACTCTCTCTGTGTGTCCCTCGCTCTCTGTGTCCCTCGCTCTCTCTGTTTCCCTCGCTCTCTGTGTTCCTCACTCTCTGTGTCCCTCACTCTCTCTGTGTCCCTTGCTCTGTCTGTGTCCCTCGCTCTCTGTGTGTCCCTCGCTCTCTGTGACCCTCGCTCTCTGTGTCCCTCGCTCTCTCTCTCTGTCCCTCGCTCTCTGTGTCCCTCGCGCTCTCTGTGCCCCTCGCGCTCTCTGTGTCACTCGCTCTCTGTGTCCCACACTCTCTCAGTGTGTCCCTCACTCTCTGTATCCTTCACTCTCTAAGTGTCCCTCGCTCTCTGTGTCCCTTGCTCTCTGTGACCCTCGCTCTCTGTGTCCCTCACTCTCTCTGTGTCCCTCACTCTCTGTGTCTCTCGCTCTCTCTGTGTGTCCCTCGCTCTCTGTGTCCCTCACTCTCTGTGCCCCTCACTCTCTCTGTGTCCCTCACTCTCTGTGTCCCTCACTCTCTCTGTGTCCCTCACTCTCTGTGTCTCTCGCTCTCTCTGTGTCCCTCGCTCTCTGTGTCCCTCGCTCTCTGTGTCCCTCACTCTCTGTGCCCCTCACTCTCTCTGTGTCCCTCACTCTCTGTGTCCCTCGCGCTCTCTGCGTCCCTCGCTCTCTCTGGGTCCCTCGCTCCCTCTGGGTCCCTCACTCTCTCTGTGTCCCTCACTCTCTGTGTCCCTTGCTCTCTGTGTCCCTCGCTCTCTGTGTCATTTGCTCTCTCTGTGTTGCTCGCTCTCCTTGTGTCCCTCAGTCTCTCTGTGTCTCTCACTCTCTCTGTGTCGCACACTCTCTCTGTGTGTCCCTCGATCTCTGTGTCCCTCGCTCTCTCTGTGTGTCCCTCGCTCTCTGTGTCCCTCGCTCTCTGTGTCCATGGTTCTGTCTGTGTGTCCCTCACTCTCTGTGTCCCTCGCGCTCTCTGTGTCCCTCGCTCTCTCTGTGTCCCTCACTCTCTCTGTGTCCCTCGCTCTCCCTGAGTCGCACACTCTCTCTGTGTCCCTTGCTCTCTCTGTGTCCCTCGCTCTCTGTGTCCCTCGCTCTCTCTGTGTCCCTCCCTCTCTCTGTGTCCCTCGCTCTCGCTGTGTCGCTCACTCTCGGTGTACCTCACTCTCTCTGTGTCCCTCACTCTCTGTGTTCCTCACTCTCTGTGTCCCTCTCTCTCTCTGTGTCCCTCACTCACTCTCTGTCCCTCACTCTCTCTGTGGCCCTCACTCTCTGTGTCCCTGACTCTCTCTGTGTCCCTCGCTCTCTGTGTCCCTCGCTCTCTGTGTCCCTCACTCTCTCTGTGTCCCTCACTCTCTGTGTCTCTCGCTCTCTCTGTGTGTCCCTCGCTCTCTGTGTCCCTCGCTCTCTGTGTCCCTCACTCTCTGTGCCCCTCACTCTCTGTGTGTCCCTCACTCTCTGTGTCCCTCGCGTTCTGTGCGTCCCTCGCTCTCTCTGGGTCCCTCGCTCCCTCTGGGTCCCTCACTCTCTCTGTGTCCCTCACTCTCTGTGTCCCTCGCTCTCTGTGTCCCTCGCTCTCTGTGTCATCCGCTCTCTCTGTGTTCCTCGCTCTCTGTGTGTCCCTCACTCTCTCTGTGTCTCTCACTCTCTCTGTGTCCCACACTCTCTCTGTGTGTCCCTCGCTCTCTGTGTCCCTCGCTCTCTCTGTGTGTCCCTTGCTCTCTGTGTCCCTCGCTTTCTCTGTGTCCCTGGCTCTGTCTGTGTGTCCCTCACTCTCTGTGTCCCACACTCTCTCTTGTGTCACTCACTCTCTCTGTGTCCCACACTCTCTCTGTGTGTCCCTCACTCTCTGTGTCCCTCGCTATCTCTGTGTGTCCCTCGCTCTCTGTGCCCCTCGCTCTCTGTGTCCTCGCTCTTTCTGTGTCACTCGCGCTCTCTGTGTCCCTCACTCTCTCTGTGTCCCTCCCTTTCTGTGTGTCCCTCGCTCTCTCTGTGTCCCTCGCTCTGTCTGTGTCACTCGCTCTGTCTGTGTCCCTCTCTCTGTGTCCCTCACTCTCTCTGTGTACCTCACTCTCTGTTTCCCTCACTCTCTGTGTCCCTCGCTCTCTGTGTCCCTCGTGCTCTGTGTCGCTCGCTCTTTGTGTCCCTCGCTCTGTCTGTGTCCCTCGCTCTGTCTGTGTCCCTCTCTCTGTGTCCCTCACTCTCTCTGTGTCCCTCGCTCTCTCTGTGTCCCTCGCTCTCTCTGTGTCCCTCGCTCTGTGTGTGTCCCTCGCTCTGTGTCCCTCACTCTCTCTGTGTCCCTCACTCTCTCTGTGTCCCTCGCTCTCTCTGTGTCCCTCGCTCTCTCTGTGTCCCTCGCTCTCTCTGTGTCCCTCGCTCTCTGTGTTCCTGACTCTCTGTGTCCCTCGCTCTCTGTGTCCCTCGCTCTCTGTGTCCCTCACTCTCTCTGTGTCCCTCGCTCTCTCTGTTTCCCTCGCTCTCTGTCTTCCACACTCTCTGTGTCCCTCACTCTCTCTGTGTGTCCCTCGCTTACTGTGTCCCTCGCTCTCTCTGTTTCCCTCGCTCTCTGTGTTCCTCACTCTCTGTGTCTCTCACTCTCTCTGTGTTTCCCTCGCTCTCTGTGTCCCTCGCTCTCTGTGTCCCTCGTTCTCTCTGTGCGTCCCTCGCTCTCTATGTCCCTCGCTCTCTCTGTGTCCCTTGCTCTGTCTGTGTCCCTCGCTATCTCTGTGTGTCCCTCGCTCTCTATGTCCCTCGCTCTCTCTGTGTCCCTCGCGCTCTCTGTGTCGCTCGCTCTCTCTGTGTCCCTCGCTCTCTCTGTGTCCCTTGCTCTGTCTGTGTCCCTCGCTCTCTCTGTGTGTCCCTCGCTCTCAGTGTCCCTCGCTCTCTGTGTCCCTCGCTCTCTCTGTGTCCCTCGCTATCTCTGTGTCCCTCACTCTCTCTGTGTTCCACACTCTCTGTGTCCCTCGCTCTCTGTGTCCCTCGCGCTCTCTGTGTCCCTAGCGCTCTCTGTGTCACTCGCTCTCTGTGTCCCACACTCTCTCAGTGTGTCCTTCACTCTCTGTATCCTTCACTCTCTAAGTGTCCCTCGCTCTCTCTGTGTCCCCCACTCTCTCTCTGTCCCTCACGGTTTCTGTGTCCCTACCGGTGTCTGTGTCGCTCGCACTCTCTGTGTCCCTCGCGCTCTCTGTGTCACTCGTGCTCTCTGTGTCCTTCGCTCTCTGTGTCCCTCGCTCTCTGTGTCCCTCGCTCCCTGTGTCCCTCGCTCTCTCTCTGCCCCTCGCTCTCTCTGTGTCCCTCGCTCGCTGTGTGTCCCTCGCTCTCTCTGTGTCCCTGGCTCTCTGTGTCCCTTGCTCTCTCTCTGCCCCTCGCTCTCTCTGTGTCCCTCGCGCTCTCTGTGTCCCTCGCTCTCTGTGTGTCCCTCGCTCTCTCTGTGTCCCTCGCTCTCTCTGTGTCCCTCGCTCTCTGTGCCCCTCACTCTCTGTGTCCCTCGCACTCTCTGTGTCCTTCGCTCTCTCTGTGTCCCTCGCTCTCTGTGTCCCACACTCTCTGTGTCCGACACTCTCTGTGTCCCTTGCCATTTGTGTCCCTCGCTCTCTGTGTCCCTCACTCTTTGTGTCCCTCATGCTCTGTGCTACTCGCTCTCTGTGTCCCTCGCTCTCTGTGTCCCACACTCTCTGTGTCCCACACTCTCTGTGTCCCTCGCTCTCTGTGTCCCACACTCTCTGTGTGTCCCTCCCTCTCTCTGTGTCCCTCGCTCTCCCTGTGTCGCTCACTCTCCGTGTCCCTCACTCTCACTGTGTCCTTTGCTCTCTCTGTGTCCCTCGCTCTCTGTGTCCCTCGCTCTCTCTGTGTCCCTCCCTCTCTCTGTGTCCCTCGCTCTCCCTGTGTCGCTCACTCTCGGTGTCCCTCACTCTCTCTGTGTCCCTCACTCTCTGTGTTCCTCGCTCTCTGTTATCCTCACTCTCTCTGATCCCCTCACTCTCTGTGACCCTCACTCTCTCTGTGTCCCTCACTCACTCTCTGTCCCTCACTCTCTCTGTGGCCCTCACTCTCTATGTCCCTTACTCTTTCTGTGTCCCTCGCTCTCTGTGTCCCTCACTCTCTCTGTGTCCCTCACTCTGTGTCTCTCGCTCTCTCTCTGTGTCCCTCGCTCTCTGTGTCCCTCGCTCTCTGTGTCCCTCACTCTCTGTGCCCCTCACTCTCTCTGTGTCCCTCACTCTCTGTGTCCCTCGCACTCTCTGCATCTCTCGCTCTCTCTGGGTCCCTCGCTCCCTCTGGGTCCCTCACTCTCTCTGTGTCCCTCACTCTCTGTGTCCCTCGCTCTCTGTGTCCATCAATCTCTCTGTGTCTCTCACTCTCTCTGTGCACCACACTCTCTCTGTGTGTCCCTCGCTCTCTGTGTCCCTCGCTCTCTCTGTGTCTCCCTCGCTCTCTGTCTCCCTCGCTCTCTCTGTGTCCATGGCTCTGTCTGTGTGTCCCTCATTCTCTGTGTCCCACACTCTCTCTCTGTGTCATTCACTCTCTCTGTGTCCCACACTCTCTGTGTGTCCCTCACTCTCTGTGTCCCTCGCTATCTCTGTGTGTCCCTCGCTCTCTGTGTCCCTCGCTCTCTGTGTCCTCGCTCTCTCTGTGTCACTCGCGCTCTCTGTGTCCCTCACTCTCTCTGTGTCCCTCCTTTTCTGTGTGTCCCTTGCTCTCTCTGTGTCCCTCGCTCTGTCTGTGTCCCTCGCTCTGTCTGTGTCCCTCGCTCTGTGTCCCTCACTCTCTCTGTGTCCCTCACTCTCTCTGTGTCCCTCGCTCTCTCTGTGTCCCTCGCTCTCTCTGTGTCCCTCGCTCTCTGTGTTCCACACTCTCTGTGTCGCTCACTCTCTCTGTGTGTCCCTCGCTCTCTGTGTCCCTCGCTCTCTCTGTTTCCCTCGCTCTCTGTGTTCCTCACTCTCTGTGTCCCTCACTCTCTCTGTGTCCCTTGCTCTGTCTGTGTCCCTCGCTCTCTCTGTGTGTCCCTCGCTCTCTGTAACCCTCGCTCTCTGTTTCCCTCGCTCTCTCTCTGTGTCCCTCCCTCTCTGTGCCCCTCGCGCTCTCTGTGTCACTCGCTCTCTGTGTCCCACACTCTCTCAGTGTGTCCCTCACTCTCTGTATCCTTCACTCTCTAAGTGTCCCTCGCTCTCTGTGTCCCTTGCTCTCTGTGACCCTCGCTCTCTGTGTCCCTCACTCTCTCTGTGTCCCTCACTCTCTGTGTCTCTCGCTCTCTCTGTGTGTCCCTCGCTCTCTGTGTCCCTCACTCTCTGTGCCCCTCACTCTCTCTGTGTCCCTCACTCTCTGTGTCCCTCGCGCTCTCTGCGTCCCTCGCTCTCTCTGGGTCCCTCGCTCCCTCTGGGTCCCTCACTCTCTCTGTGTCCCTCACTCTCTGTGTCCCTTGCTCTCTGTGTCCCTCGCTCTCTGTGTCATTTGCTCTCTCTGTGTTGCTCGCTCTCCTTGTGTCCCTCAGTCTCTCTGTGTCTCTCACTCTCTCTGTGTCCCACACTCTCTCTGTGTGTCCCTCGATCTCTGTGTCCCTCGCTCTCTCTGTGTGTCCCTCGCTCTCTGTGTCCATGGCTCTGTCTGTGTGTCCCTCACTCTCTGTGTCCCACACTCTCTCTCTGTGTCACTCACTCTCTCTGTGTCCCACACTCTCTCTGTGTGTCCCTCACTCTCTGTGTCCCACACTCTCTCTCTGTGTCATTCACTCTCTCTGTGTCCCACACTCTCTCTGTGTGTCCCTCACTCTGTGTCCCTCGCTATCTCTGTGTGTCCCTCGCTCACTGTGTCCCTCGCTCTCTGTTTCCTCGCTCTCTCTGTGTCACTCGCTCTCTCTGTGTCCCTCACTCTCTCTGTGTCCATCCCTTTCTGTGTGTCCCTCGCTCTCTCTGTGTCCCTCGCTCTGTCTGTGTCCCTCGCTCTGTCTGTGTCCCTCGCTCTGTGTCCCTCACTCTCTCTGTGACCCTCACTCTCTCTGTGTCCCTCGCTCTCTCTGTGTCCCTCGCTCTCTCTGTGTCCCTCGCTCTCTGTGTTCCACACTCTCTGTGTCCCTCACTCTCTCTGTGTGTCCCTCGCTCTCTGTGTCCCTCGCTCTCTGTGTTTCCCTCGCTCTCTGTGTTCCTCACTCTCTGTGTCCCTCACTCTCTCTGTGTCCCTCACTCTCTCTGTGTCCCTCGCTCTCTCTGTGTCCCTCGCTCTCTCTGTGTCCCTCGCTCTCTGTGTTCCACACTCTCTGTGTCGCTCACTCTCTCTGTGTGTCCCTCGCTCTCTGTGTCCCTCGCTCTCTCTGTTTCCCTCGCTCTCTGTGTTCCTCACTCTCTGTGTCCCTCACTCTCTCTGTGTCCCTTGCTCTGTCTGTGTCCCTCGCTCTCTGTGTGTCCCTCGCTCTCTGTGACCCTCGCTCTCTGTGTCCCTCGCTCTCTCTCTCTGTCCCTCGCTCTCTGTGTCCCTCGCGCTCTCTGTGCCCCTCGCGCTCTCTGTGTCACTCGCTCTCTGTGTCCCACACTCTCTCAGTGTGTCCCTCACTCTCTGTATCCTTCACTCTCTAAGTGTCCCTCGCTCTCTGTGTCCCTCACTCTCTCTGTGTCCCTCACTCTCTGTGTCTCTCGCTCTCTCTGTGTGTCCCTCGCTCTCTGTGTCCCTCACTCTCTGTGCCCCTCACTCTCTCTGTGTCCCTCACTCTCTGTGTCCCTCACTCTCTCTGTGTCCCTCACTCTCTGTGTCTCTCGCTCTCTCTGTGTCCCTCGCTCTCTGTGTCCCTCGCTCTCTGTGTCCCTCACTCTCTGTGCCCCTCACTCTCTCTGTGTCCCTCACTCTCTGTGTCCCTCGCGCTCTCTGCGTCCCTCGCTCTCTCTGGGTCCCTCGCTCCCTCTGGGTCCCTCACTCTCTCTGTGTCCCTCACTCTCTGTGTCCCTTGCTCTCTGTGTCCCTCGCTCTCTGTGTCATTTGCTCTCTCTGTGTTGCTCGCTCTCCTTGTGTCCCTCAGTCTCTCTGTGTCTCTCACTCTCTCTGTGTCGCACACTCTCTCTGTGTGTCCCTCGATCTCTGTGTCCCTCGCTCTCTCTGTGTGTCCCTCGCTCTCTGTGTCCCTCGCTCTCTGTGTCCATGGTTCTGTCTGTGTGTCCCTCACTCTCTGTGTCCCACACTCTCTCTCTGTGTCCCTCGCGCTCTCTGTGTCCCTCGCTCTCTGTGTGTCCCTCGCTCTCTCTGTGTCCCTCGCTCTCTCTGTGTCCCTCGCTCTCTGTGCCCCTCACTCTCTGTGTCCCTCGCACTCTCTGTGTTCTTCGCTCTCTCTGTGTCCCTCGCTCTCTGTGTCCCACACTCTCTGTGTCCGACACTCTCTGTGTCCCTTGCCATTTGTGTCCCTCGCTCTCTGTGTCCCTCACTCTTTGTGTCCCTCATGCTCTGTGCTACTCGCTCTCTGTGTCCCTCGCTCTCTGTGTCCCACACTCTCTGTGTCCCACACTCTCTGTGTCCCTCGCTCTCTGTGTCCCACACTCTCTGTGTGTCCCTCCCTCTCTCTGTGTCCCTCGCTCTCCCTGTGTCGCTCACTCTCCGTGTCCCTCACTCTCACTGTGTCCTTTGCTCTCTCTGTGTCCCTCGCTCTCTGTGTCCCTCGCTCTCTCTGTGTCCCTCCCTCTCTCTGTGTCCCTCGCTCTCCCTGTGTCGCTCACTCTCGGTGTCCCTCACTCTTTCTGTGTCCCTCACTCTCTGTGTTCCTCGCTCTCTGTTATCCTCACTCTCTCTGTGCCCCTCACTCTCTGTGTCCCTCACTCTCTCTGTGTCCCTCACTCACTCTCTGTCCCTCACTCTCTCTGTGGCCCTCACTCTCTATGTCCCTTACTCTTTCTGTGTCCCTCGCTCTCTGTGTCCCTCACTCTCTCTGTGTCCCTCACTCTGTGTCTCTCGCTCTCTCTCTGTGTCCCTCGCTCTCTGTGTCCCTCGCTCTCTGTGTCCCTCACTCTGTGCCCCTCAATCTCTCTGTGTCCCTCACTCTCTGTGTCCCTCGCACTCTCTGCATCTCTCGCTCTCTCTGTGTCCCTCGCTCTCTGTGTCCCTCACTCTCTCTGTGTCCCTCACTCTCTGTGTCCCTCGCTCTCTGTGTCCCTCAATCTCTCTGTGTCTCTCACTCTCTCTGTGCACCACACTCTCTCTGTGTGTCCCTCGCTCTCTGTGTCCCTCGCTCTCTCTGTGTCTCCCTCGCTCTCTGTCTCCCTCGCTCTCTCTGTGTCCATGGCTCTGTCTGTGTGTCCCTCATTCTCTGTGTCCCACACTCTCTCTCTGTGTCATTCACTCTCTCTGTGTCCCACACTCTCTGTGTGTCCCTCACTCTCTGTGTCCCTCGCTATCTCTGTGTGTCCCTCGCTCTCTGTGTCCCTCGCTCTCTGTGTCCTCGCTCTCTCTGTGTCACTCGCGCTCTCTGTGTCCCTCACTCTCTCTGTGTCCCTCCTTTTCTGTGTGTCCCTTGCTCTCTCTGTGTCCCTCGCTCTGTCTGTGTCCCTCGCTCTGTGTCCCTCACTCTCTCTGTGTCCCTCACTCTCTCTGTGTCCCTCGCTCTCTCTGTGTCCCTCGCTCTCTCTGTGTCCCTCGCTCTCTGTGTTCCACACTCTCTGTGTCGCTCACTCTCTCTGTGTGTCCCTCGCTCTCTGTGTCCCTCGCTCTCTCTGTTTCCCTCGCTCTCTGTGTTCCTCACTCTCTGTGTCCCTCACTCTCTCTCTGTCCCTTGCTCTGTCTGTGTCCCTCGCTCTCTCTGTGTGTCCCTCGCTCTCTGTGACCTTCGCTCTCTGTGTCCCTCGCTCTCTCTCTATGTCCCTCCCTCTCTGTGCCCCTCGCGCTCTCTGTGTCACTCGCTCTCTGTGTCCCACACTCTCTCAGTGTGTCCCTCACTCTCTGTATCCTTCACTCTCTAAGTGTCCCTCGCTCTCTGTGTCCCTTGCTCTCTGTGACCCTCGCTCTCTGTGTCCCTCACTCTCTCTGTGTCCCTCACTCTCTGTGTCTCTCGCTCTCTCTGTGTGTCCCTCGCTCTCTGTGTCCCTCACTCTCTGTGCCCCTCACTCTCTCTGTGTCCCTCACTCTCTGTGTCCCTCGCGCTCTTTGCGTCCCTCGCTCTCTCTGGGTCCCTCGCTCCCTCTGGGTCCCTCACTCTCTCTGTGTCCCTCACTCTCTGTGTCCCTTGCTCTCTGTGTCCCTCGCTCTCTGTGTCATTTGCTCTCTCTGTGTTGCTCGCTCTCCTTGTGTCCCTCAGTCTCTCTGTGTCTCTCACTCTCTCTGTGTCCCACACTCTCTCTGTGTGTCCCTCGATCTCTGTGTCCCTCGCTCTCTCTGTGTGTCCCTCGCTCTCTGTGTCCATGGCTCTGTCTGTGTGTCCCTCACTCTCTGTGTCCCACACTCTCTCTCTGTGTCACTCACTCTCTCTGTGTCCCACACTCTCTCTGTGTGTCCCTCACTCTCTGTGTCCCACACTCTCTCTCTGTGTCATTCACTCTCTCTGTGTCCCACACTCTCTCTGTGTGTCCCTCACTCTGTGTCCCTCGCTATCTCTGTGTGTCCCTCGCTCGCTGTGTCCCTCGCTCTCTGTTTCCTCGCTCTCTCTGTGTCACTCGCTCTCTCTGTGTCCCTCACTCTCTCTGTGTCCATCCCTTTCTGTGTGTCCCTCGCTCTCTCTGTGTCCCTCGCTCTGTCTGTGTCCCTCGCTCTGTCTGTGTCCCTCGCTCTGTGTCCCTCACTCTCTCTGTGACCCTCACTCTCTCTGTGTCCCTCGCTCTCTCTGTGTCCCTCGCTCTCTCTGTGTCCCTCGCTCTCTGTGTTCCACACTCTCTGTGTCCCTCACTCTCTCTGTGTGTCCCTCGCTCTCTGTGTCCCTCGCTCTCTGTGTTTCCCTCGCTCTCTGTGTTCCTCACTCTCTGTGTCCCTCACTCTCTCTGTGTCCCTCACTCTCTCTGTGTCCCTCGCTCTCTCTGTGTCCCTCGCTCTCTCTGTGTCCCTCGCTCTCTGTGTTCCACACTCTCTGTGTCGCTCACTCTCTCTGTGTGTCCCTCGCTCTCTGTGTCCCTCGCTCTCTCTGTTTCCCTCGCTCTCTGTGTTCCTCACTCTCTGTGTCCCTCACTCTCTCTGTGTCCCTTGCTCTGTCTGTGTCCCTCGCTCTCTGTGTGTCCCTCGCTCTCTGTGACCCTCGCTCTCTGTGTCCCTCGCTCTCTCTCTGTGTCCCTCGCTCTCTGTGTCCCTCGCGCTCTCTGTGCCCCTTGCGCTCTCTGTGTCACTCGCTCTCTGTGTCCCACACTCTCTCAGTGTGTCCCTCACTCTCTGTATCCTTCACTCTCTAAGTGTCCCTCGCTCTCTGTGTCCCTTGCTCTCTGTGACCCTCGCTCTCTGTGTCCCTCACTCTCTCTGTGTCCCTCACTCTCTGTGTCTCTCGCTCTCTCTGTGTGTCCCTCGCTCTCTGTGTCCCTCACTCTCTGTGCCCCTCACTCTCTCTGTGTCCCTCACTCTCTGTGTCCCTCACTCTCTCTGTGTCCCTCACTCTCTGTGTCTCTCGCTCTCTCTGTGTCCCTCGCTCTCTGTGTCCCTCGCTCTCTGTGTCCCTCACTCTCTGTGCCCCTCACTCTCTCTGTGTCCCTCACTCTCTGTGTCCCTCGCGCTCTCTGCGTCCCTCGCTCTCTCTGGGTCCCTCGCTCCCTCTGGGTCCCTCACTCTCTCTGTGTCCCTCACTCTCTGTGTCCCTTGCTCTCTGTGTCCCTCGCTCTCTGTGTCATTTGCTCTCTCTGTGTTGCTCGCTCTCCTTGTGTCCCTCAGTCTCTCTGTGTCTCTCACTCTCTCTGTGTCGCACACTCTCTCTGTGTGTCCCTCGATCTCTGTGTCCCTCGCTCTCTCTGTGTGTCCCTCGCTCTCTGTGTCCCTCGCTCTCTGTGTCCGTGGTTCTGTCTGTGTGTCCCTCACTCTCTGTGTCCCACACTCTCTCTCTGTGTCACTCACTCTCTCTGTGTCCCACACTCTCTCTGTGTGTCCCTCACTCTCTGTGTCCCACACTCTCTCTCTGTGTCATTCACTCTCTCTGTTTCCCACACTCTCTCTGTGTGTCCCTCACTCTGTGTCCCTCGCTATCTCTGTGTGTCCCTCGCTCGCTGTGTACCTCGCTCTCTGTTTCCTCGCTCTCTCTGTGTCACTCGCGCTCTCTGTGTCCCTCACTCTCTCTGTGTCCATCCCTTTCTGTGTGTCCCTCGCTCTGTCTGTGTCCCTCGCTCTGTCTGTGTCCCTCGCTCTGTCTGTGTCCCTCGCTCTGTGTCCCTCACTCTCTCTGTGTCCCTCACTCTCTCTGTGTCCCTCGCTCTCTCTGTGTCCCTCGCTCTCTCTGTGTCCGTCGCTCTCTGTGTTCCACACTCTCTGTGTCCCTCACTCTCTCTGTGTGTCCCTCGCTCTCTGTGTCCCTCGCTCTCTGTGTTTCCCTCGCTCTCTGTGTTCCTCACTCTCTGTGTCCCTCACTCTCTCTGTGTTTCCCTCGCTCTCTGTGTCCCTCGCTCTCTGTGTCCCTCGTTCTCTCTGTGCGTCCCTCGCTCTCTATGTCCCTCGCTCTCTCTGTGTCCCTCACTCTCTTTGTGTCCCTCGCTCTCTCTGTGTCCCTTGCTCTGTCTGTGTCCCTCGCTCTCTCTGTGTGTCCCTCGCTCTCTGTGTCCCTCGCTCTCTGTGTCCCTCGCTCTCTGTGTTCCTCACTCTCTGTGTTCCTCGCGCTCTCTGTGTCCCTCACTCACTGTGTTCCACACACTCTGTGCCCCTCGCGCTCTCTGTGCCCCTCGCGCTCTCTGTGTCACTCGCTCTCTGTGTCCCACACTCTCTCAGTGTGTCCCTCACTCTCTGTATCCTTCACTCTCGAAGTGTCCCTCGCTCTCTGTGTCCCTTGCTCTCTGTGTCCCTCGCTCTCTGTGTCCCTCGCTCTCTGTGTCACTCGCTCTCTGTGTCCCTTGCTCTCTGTGTCCCTCGCGCTCTCTGTGTCCCTAGCGCTCTCTGTGTCACTCGCTCTCTGTGTCCCACACTCTCTCAGTGTGTCTCTCACTCTCTGTATCCTTCACTCTCTAAGTGTCCCTCGCTCTCTGTGTCCCTTGCTCTCTGTGACCCTCGCTCTCTCTGTGTCCCCCACTCTCTCTCTGTCCCTCGCGGTCTCTGTGTCCCTCCCGGTGTCTGTGTCGCTCGCTCTCTCTGTGTCCCTCGCGCTCTCTGTGTCACTCGTGCTCTCTGTGTCCTTCGCTCTCTGTGTCCCTCGCTCTCTGTGTCCCTCGCTCTCTGTGTCCCTCGCTCTCTGTGTCCCTCGCTCTCTCTGTGTCCCTCGCTCTCTCTGTGTCCCTCGTTCTCTGTGTGTCCCTCGCTCTCTCTGTGTCCCTCGCTCTTTCTGTGTCCCCCGCTCTCTGTGTCCCTCGCGCTCTCTGTGTCGCTCGTGCTCTCTGTGTCCCTCGCTCACTGTGTCCCTCGCTCTCTGTTTGTCCCTCGCTCTCTCTGTGTCCCTCGCGCTCTCTGTGTCCCTCGCGCGCTCTGTGTCCCTCGCGCTCTCTGTGTCCGTTGCGCTCTCTGTGTCCCTCGTTCTCTGTGTCCCTCGCTCTCTGTGTCCCTCAATCTCTGTGTCCCTCTCTCACTCTGTGTCCCTCGCTCTCTGTGTCCCACACTCTCTGTGTCCCTCGCTCTCTGTGTCCCTCGCCCTCACTGTGTCCCTCACGCTCTCTGTGCCCCTCACTCTCTGTGTCCCTCGCTCTCTGTGTCCCTCGCTCTCTGTGTCCCACACTATCTGTGTCCCATACTCTCTGTGTCCCTTGCCCTTTGTGTCCCTCGCTCTCTGTGTCCCTCACTCTTGGTGTCCCTCATGCTCTGTGCTACTCGCTCTCTGTGTCCCTCGCTCTCTGTGTCCCACACTCTCTGTGTCCCTCGCTCTGTGAGTCCCTCACTCTCTGTGTCCCTCACTCTCTGTGTCCCTCGCTCTCTGTGTCCCACACTCTCTGTGTCCCTCGCTCTCTGTGTCCCTCGTGCTCTGTGTCCCTCGCTCTTTGTGTCCCTCGCTCTCTCTGTGTCCCTCGCGCTCTCTGTGTAGCTCGGTCTGTGACCCTCGCTCTGTCAGTGTCCCTCCCTTTCTGTGTGTCCCTCGCTCTCTCTCTGCTCTCTGTGTCCCTTGCTCTCTGTGTCCCACACTCTCTGTGTCCCACACTCTCTGTGTCCCTTGCCCTTTGTGTCCCTCGCTCTCTGTGTCCCTCACTCTTTGTGTCCCTCATGCTCTGTGCTACTCGCTCTCTGTGTCCCTCGCTCTCTGTGTCCCACACTCTCTGTGTCCCTCGCTCTCTGTGTCCCTCACTCTCTGTGTCCCTCACTCTCTGTGTCTCTCGCTCTCTGTGTCCCACACTCTCTGTGCCCCTCGCTCTCTCTGTGTACCTCGCGCTCTCTGTGTAGCTCGGTCTGTGACCCTCGCTCTGTCTATGTCCCTCCCTTTCTGTGTGTCCCTCGATCTCGCTGTGTCCCTCACGCTCTCTGTGTCCCTCGCTCTCTCTGTGTCCCTCACTCTCTCTGTTACCCTCGCTCTCCCTGAGTCGCTCACTCTCTCTGTGTCCCTTGCTCTCTCTGTGTCCCTCGCTCTCTGTGTCCCTCGCTCTCTCTGTGTCCCCCACTCTCTCTCTCTCTCCCTCGCGGTCTCTGTGTCCCTCCTGGTGTCTGTGTCGCTCGCGCTCTCTGTGTCCCTCGCGCTCTCTGTGTCACTCGTGCTCTCTGTGTCCTTCGCTCTCTTTGTCCCTCGCTCTCTGTGTCCCTCGCTCTCTCTGTGTCCCTCGCTCTTTGTGTCCCTCGCTCTCTCTCTGCCCCTCGCTCTCTCTCTGCCCCTCGCTCTCTCAGTGTCCCTCGCTCTCTCTGTGTCCCTGGCTCTCTGTGTCCCTCACTCTCTCTCTGCCCCTCGCTCTCTCTGTGTCCCTCGCTCTCTGTGCCTCTCGCTCTCTGTGCCTCTCACTCTCTGTGTCCCTCGCTCTCTGTGTCCCACACTCTCTGTGTCCCACACTCTCTGTGTCCCTTGCCCTTTGTGTCCCTCGCTCTCTGTGTCCCTCACTCTTTGTGTCCTTCAAGCTCTGTGCTACTCGCTCTCTGTGTCCCTCGCTCTCTGTGTCCCACACTCTCTGTGTCCCTCGCTCTGTGAGTCCCTCGCTCTGTGAGTCCCTCACTCTCTGTGTCCCTCACTCTCTGTGTCCCACACTCTCTGTGTCCCACACTCTCTGTGTCCCTCGCTCTCTGTGTCCCTCGTGCTCTGTGTCCCTCGCTCTTTGTGTCCCTCGCTGTCTCTGTGTCCCTCGCGCTCTCTGTGTAGCTCGGTCTGTGACCCTCGCTCTGTCTGTGTCCCTCCCTTTCTGTGTGTCCCTCGCTCCCTCTGTGTCCCTGGCTCTCTGTGTCCCTCGCTCTCTCTCTGCTCTCTGTGTCCCTTGCTCTCTGTGTCCCACACTCTCTGTGTCCCACACTCTCTGTGTCCCTTGCCCTTTGTGTCCCTCGCTCTCTGTGTCCCTCATTCTTTGTATCCCTCATGCTCTGTGCTACTCGTTCTCTGTGTCCCTCGCTCTCTGTGTCCCACACTCTCTGTGTCCCTCGCTCTGTGTGTCCCTCACTCTCTGTGTCCCTCACTCTCTGTGTCTCTCGCTCTCTGTGTCCCACACTCTCTGTGTCCCTCGCTCTCTCTGTGTCCCTCGCGCTCTCTGTGTAGCTCGGTCTGTGACCCTCTCTCTGTCTGTGCCCCTCCCTTTCTGTGTGTCCCTCGTTCTCGCTGTGTCCCTCGCGCTCTCTGTGTCCCTCGCTCTCTCTGTGTCCCTCACTCTCTCTGTGTCCCTCGCTCTCCCTGAGTCGCTCACTCTCTCTGTGTCCCTTGCTCTCTCTGTGTCCCTCGCTCTCTGTGTCCCTCGCTCTCTCTGTGTCCCTCCCTCTCTCTGTGTCCCTCGCTCTCGCTGTGTCGCTCACTCTCGGTGTACCTCACTCTCTCTGTGTCCCTCACTCTCTGTGTTCCTCACTCTCTGTGTCCCTCTCTCTCTCTGTGTCCCTCACTCACTCTCTGTCCCTCACTCTCTCTGTGGCCCTCACTCTCTGTGTCCCTGACTCTCTCTGTGTCCCTCGCTCTCTGTGTCCCTCGCTCTCTGTGTCCCTCACTCTCTCTGTGTCCCTCACCATCTGTGTCTCTCGCTCTCTCTGTGTGTCCCTCGCTCTCTGTGTCCCTCGCTCTCTGTGTCCCTCACTCTCTGTGCCCCTCACTCTCTGTGTGTCCCTCACTCTCTGTGTCCCTCGCGTTCTGTGCGTCCCTCGCTCTCTCTGGGTCCCTCGCTCCCTCTGGGTCCCTCACTCTCTCTGTGTCCCTCACTCTCTGTGTCCCTCGCTCTCTGTGTCCCTCGTTCTCTGTGTCATCCGCTCGCTCTGTGTTCCTCGCTCTCTGTGTGTCCCTCACTCTCTCTGTGTCTCTCACTCTCTCTGTGTCCCACACTCTCTCTGTGTGTCCCTCGCTCTCTGTGTCCCTCGCTCTCTCTGTGTGTCCCTTGCTCTCTGTGTCCCTCGCTCTCTCTGTGTCCCTGGCTCTGTCTGTGTGTCCCTCACTCTCTGTGTCCCACACTCTCTCTTGTGTCACTCACTCTCTCTGTGTCCCACACTCTCTCTGTGTGTCCCTGGCTCTCTGTGTCCCTCGCTCTCTCTCTGCCCCTCGCTCTCTCTGTGTCCCTCGCTCTCTGTGCCTCTCACTCTCTGTGTCCCTCGCTCTCTGTGTCCCACACTCTCTGTGTCCCACACTCTCTGTGTCCCTTGCCCTTTGTGTCCCTCGCTCTCTGTGTCCCTCACTCTTTGTGTCCTTCAAGCTCTGTGCTACTCGCTCTCTGTGTCTCTCGCTCTCTGTGTCCCACACTCTCTGTGTCCCTCGCTCTGTGAGTCCCTCGCTCTGTGAGTCCCTCACTCTCTGTGTCCCTCACTCTCTGTGTCCCACACTCTCTGTGTCCCACACTCTCTGTGTCCCTCGCTCTCTGTGTCCCTCGTGCTCTGTGTCCCTCGCTCTTTGTGTCCCTCGCTGTCTCTGTGTCCCTCGCGCTCTCTGTGTAGCTCGGTCTGTGACCCTCGCTCTGTCTGTGTCCCTCCCTTTCTGTGTGTCCCTCGCTCCCTCTGTGTCCCTGGCTCTCTGTGTCCCTCGCTCTCTCTCTGCTCTCTGTGTCCCTTGCTCTCTGTGTCCCACACTCTCTGTGTCCCACACTCTCTGTGTCCCTTGCCCTTTGTGTCCCTCGCTCTCTGTGTCCCTCATTCTTTGTATCCCTCATGCTCTGTGCTACTCGTTCTCTGTGTCCCTCGCTCTCTGTGTCCCACACTCTCTGTGTCCCTCGCTCTGTGTGTCCCTCACTCTCTGTGTCCCTCACTCTCTGTGTCTCTCGCTCTCTGTGTCCCACACTCTCTGTGTCCCTCGCTCTCTCTGTGTCCCTCGCGCTCTCTGTGTAGCTCGGTCTGTGACCATCTCTCTGTCTGTGCCCCTCCCTTTCTGTGTGTCCCTCGTTCTCGCTGTGTCCCTCGCGCTCTCTGTGTCCCTCGCTCTCTCTGTGTCCCTCACTCTCTCTGTGTCCCTCGCTCTCCCTGAGTCGCTCACTCTCTCTGTGTCCCTTGCTCTCTCTGTGTCCCTCGCTCTCTGTGTCCCTCGCTCTCTCTGTGTCCCTCCCTCTCTCTGTGTCCCTCGCTCTCGCTGTGTCGCTCACTCTCGGTGTACCTCACTCTCTCTGTGTCCCTCACTCTCTGTGTTCCTCACTCTCTGTGTCCCTCTCTCTCTCTGTGTCCCTTTCTCACTCTCTGTCCCTCACTCTCTCTGTGGCCCTCACTCTTTGTGTCCCTGACTCTCTCTGTGTCCCTCGCTCTCTGTGTCCCTCGCTCTCTGTGTCCCTCACTCTCTCTGTGTCCCTCACCATCTGTGTTTCTCGCTCTCTCTGTGTGTCCCTCGCTCTCTGTGTCCCTCGCTCTCTGTGTCCCTCACTCTCTGTGCCCCTCACTCTCTGTGTGTCCCTCACTCTCTGTGTCCCTCGCGTTCTGTGCGTCCCTCGCTCTCTCTGGGTCCCTCGCTCCCTCTGGGTCCCTCACTCTCTCTGTGTCCCTCACTCTCTGTGTCCCTCGCTCTCTGTGTCCCTCGCTCTCTGTGTCATCCGCTCGCTCTGTGTTCCTCGCTCTCTGTGTGTCCCTCACTCTCTCTGTGTCTCTCACTCTCTCTGTGTCCCACACTCTCTCTGTGTGTCCCTCGCTCTCTGTGTCCCTCGCTCTCTCTGTGTGTCCCTTGCTCTCTGTGTCCCTCGCTCTCTCTGTGTCCCTGGCTCTGTCTGTGTGTCCCTCACTCTCTGTGTCCCACACTCTCTCTTGTGTCACTCACTCTCTCTGTGTCCCACACTCTCTCTGTGTGTCCCTGGCTCTCTGTGTCCCTCGCTCTCTCTCTGCCCCTCACTCTCTCTGTGTCCCTCGCTCTCTGTGCCTCTCACTCTCTGTGTCCCTCGCTCTCTGTGTCCCACACTCTCTGTGTCCCACACTCTCTGTGTCCCTTGCCCTTTGTGTCCCTCGCTCTCTGTGTCCCTCACTCTTTGTGTCCTTCAAGCTCTGTGCTACTCGCTCTCTGTGTCTCTCGCTCTCTGTGTCCCACACTCTCTGTGTCCCTCGCTCTGTGAGTCCCTCGCTCTGTGAGTCCCTCACTCTCTGTGTCCCTCACTCTCTGTGTCCCACACTCTCTGTGTCCCACACTCTCTGTGTCCCTCGCTCTCTGTGTCCCTCGTGCTCTGTGTCCCTCGCTCTTTGTGTCCCTCGCTGTCTCTGTGTCCCTCGCGCTCTCTGTGTAGCTCGGTCTGTGACCCTCGCTCTGTCTGTGTCCCTCCCTTTCTGTGTGTCCCTCGCTCCCTCTGTGTCCCTGGCTCTCTGTGTCCCTCGCTCTCTCTCTGCTCTCTGTGTCCCTTGCTCTCTGTGTCCCACACTCTCTGTGTCCCACACTCTCTGTGTCCCTTGCCCTTTGTGTCCCTCGCTCTCTGTGTCCCTCATTCTTTGTATCCCTCATGCTCTGTGCTACTCGTTCTCTGTGTCCCTCGCTCTCTGTGTCCCACACTCTCTGTGTCCCTCGCTCTGTGTGTCCCTCACTCTCTGTGTCCCTCACTCTCTGTGTCTCTCGCTCTCTGTGTCCCACACTCTCTGTGTCCCTCGCTCTCTCTGTGTCCCTCGCGCTCTCTGTGTAGCTCGGTCTGTGACCATCTCTCTGTCTGTGCCCCTCCCTTTCTGTGTGTCCCTCGTTCTCGCTGTGTCCCTCGCGCTCTCTGTGTCCCTCGCTCTCTCTGTGTCCCTCACTCTCTCTGTGTCCCTCGCTCTCCCTGAGTCGCTCACTCTCTCTGTGTCCCTTGCTCTCTCTGTGTCCCTCGCTCTCTGTGTCCCTCGCTCTCTCTGTGTCCCTCCCTCTCTCTGTGTCCCTCGCTCTCGCTGTGTCGCTCACTCTCGGTGTACCTCACTCTCTCTGTGTCCCTCACTCTCTGTGTTCCTCACTCTCTGTGTCCCTCTCTCTCTCTGTGTCCCTCACTCACTCTCTGTCCCTCACTCTCTCTGTGGCCCTCACTCTTTGTGTCCCTGACTCTCTCTGTGTCCCTCGCTCTCTGTGTCCCTCGCTCTCTGTGTCCCTCACTCTCTCTGTGTCCCTCACCATCTGTGTTTCTCGCTCTCTCTGTGTGTCCCTCGCTCTCTGTGTCCCTCGCTCTCTGTGTCCCTCACTCTCTGTGCCCCTCACTCTCTGTGTGTCCCTCACTCTCTGTGTCCCTCGCGTTCTGTGCGTCCCTCGCTCTCTCTGGGTCCCTCGCTCCCTCTGGGTCCCTCACTCTCTCTGTGTCCCTCACTCTCTGTGTCCCTCGCTCTCTGTGTCCCTCGCTCTCTGTGTCATCCGCTCGCTCTGTGTTCCTCGCTCTCTGTGTGTCCCTCACTCTCTCTGTGTCTCTCACTCTCTCTGTGTCCCACACTCTCTCTGTGTGTCCCTCGCTCTCTGTGTCCCTCGCTCTCTCTGTGTGTCCCTTGCTCTCTGTGTCCCTCGCTCTCTCTGTGTCCCTGGCTCTGTCTGTGTGTCCCTCACTCTCTGTGTCCCACACTCTCTCTTGTGTCACTCACTCTCTCTGTGTCCCACACTCTCTCTGTGTGTCCCTCACTCTCTGTGTCCCTCGCTATCTCTGTGTGTCCCTCGCTCTCTGTGCCCCTCGCTCTCTGTGTCCTCGCTCTTTCTGTGTCACTCGCGCTCTCTGTGTCCCTCACTCTCTCTGTGTCCCTCCCTTTCTGTGTGTCCCTCGCTCTCTCTCTGTCCCTCGCTCTGTCTGTGTCCCTCGCTCTGTCTGTGTCCCTCTCTCTGTGTCCCTCACTCTCTCTGTGTCCCTCACTCTCTCTGTGTGTCCCTCGCTCTCTGTGTCCCTCGCTCTCTCTGTTTCCCTCGCTCTCTGTGTCACTCGCTCTCTGTGTCCCTCTCTCGCTGCGTCCCTCATTCTCTCTCGCTGTGTCCATCACTCTCTCGCTGCGTCTTTCTCTCTCTCTCTCTCTCTGCGTCCCTCACACTCTCTCTCTGTCCCTCACTCTCTCTTGCTGTGTCCCTCACTCTCTCTCGCTGTGTCCCTCACTCTGTCTCGCTGCGTCCCTCACACTCTCTCTCTGTCCCTCACTCTCTCTTGCTGTGTCCCTCACTCTCTCTCTCTGTCCCTCACTCTCTCTGTGTCCCTCACTCTCGCTCTCGCTGTGTCCCTCACTCTCTCTCGCTGTGTCCCTCATTCTCTCTCTCGCTGCGTCCCTCACTCTCTCTCGCTGCGCCCCTTACTCTCTCTCTCTCTGTGTCCCTCACTCTCTCTCGCTGTGTCCATCACTCTCTCTCGCTGTGTCCCTCACTCTCTCTCGCTGTGTCCCTCACTCTCTCGCTGTGCCCCTCACTCTCTCTCGCTGTGTCCCTCACTCTCTCTTGCTGTGTCCCTCACTCTCTCTCTCTGTCCCTCACTCTCTATCTCGCTGTGTCCCTCACTCTCTCTCGCTGTGTCCCTCACTCTCTCTCGCTGTGTCCCTCACTCTCTCTCGCTGTGTCCCTCATTCTCTCGCTGTGTCCCTCACTCTCTCTCGTTGTGTCCATCACTCTCTCTCGCTGTGTCCCTCACTCTCTCTCTCGCTGTGTCCCTCACTCTCTCTCTCTGCGTCCCTCACTCTCTCTCGCTGTGACCCTCACTCTCTCTCACTGTGTCCCTCACTCTCTCTCGCTGTGTCCCTCACTCTGTCTCGCTGTGTCCCTCACTCTCTCTCGCTGTGTCCCTCACTCTCTCTCGCTGTGTCCCTCACTCTCTCTCGCTGCGTCCCTCACTCTCTCGCTGTGTCCCTCACTCTCGCTCGCTGTGTCCCTCACTCTCTCTCGCTGTGTCCCCCACTCTCTCTCTCGCTGTGTCCCTCACTCTCTCTCGCTGTGTCCCTCACTCTCTCTCGCTGCGTCCCTCACTCTCTCGCTGTGTCCCTCACTCTCTCTCGCTGTGTCCCTCACTCTCTCTCGCTGTGTCCCTCACTCTCTCTCGCTGCATCCCTCACTTTCTCTCGCTGCGTCCCTCACTTTTTCTCGCTGTGTCCCTCGCTCTCTGTGTCCCACACTATCTGTGTCCCATACTCTCTGTGTCCCTTGCCCTTTGTGTCCCTCGCTCTCTGTGTCCCTCACTCTTGGTGTCCCTCATGCTCTGTGCTACTCGCTCTCTGTGTCCCTCGCTCTCTGTGTCCCACACTCTCTGTGTCCCTCGCTCTGTGAGTCCCTCACTCTCTGTGTCCCTCACTCTCTGTGTCCCTCGCTCTCTGTGTCCCACACTCTCTGTGTCCCTCGCTCTCTGTGTCCCTCGTGCTCTGTGTCCCTCGCTCTTTGTGTCCCTCGCTCTCTCTGTGTCCCTCGCGCTCTCTGTGTAGCTCGGTCTGTGACCCTCGCTCTGTCAGTGTCCCTCCCTTTCTGTGTGTCCCTCGCTCTCTCTCTGCTCTCTGTGTCCCTTGCTCTCTGTGTCCCACACTCTCTGTGTCCCACACTCTCTGTGTCCCTTGCCCTTTGTGTCCCTCGCTCTCTGTGTCCCTCACTCTTTGTGTCCCTCATGCTCTGTGCTACTCGCTCTCTGTGTCCCTCGCTCTCTGTGTCCCACACTCTCTGTGTCCCTCGCTCTGTGTGTCCCTCACTCTGTGTGTCCCTCACTCTCTGTGTCTCTCGCTCTCTGTGTCCCACACTCTCTGTGCCCCTCGCTCTCTCTGTGTCCCTCGCGCTCTCTGTGTAGCTCGGTCTGTGACCCTCGCTCTGTCTATGTCCCTCCCTTTCTGTGTGTCCCTCGTTCTCGCTGTGTCCCTCACGCTCTCTGTGTCCCTCGCTCTCTCTGTGTCCCTCACTCTCTCTGTTACCCTCGCTCTCCCTGAGTCGCTCACTCTCTCTGTGTCCCTTGCTCTCTCTGTGTCCCTCGCTCTCTGTGTCCCTCGCTCTCTCTGTGTCCCCCACTCTCTCTCTCTCTCCCTCGCGGTCTCTGTGTCCCTCCTGGTGTCTGTGTCGCTCGCGCTCTCTGTGTCCCTCGCGCTCTCTGTGTCACTCGTGCTCTCTGTGTCCTTCGCTCTCTTTGTCCCTCGCTCTCTGTGTCCCTCGCTCTCTCTGTGTCCCTTGCTCTTTGTGTCCCTCGCTCTCTCTCTGCCCCTCGCTCTCTCTCTGCCCCTCGCTCTCTCAGTGTCCCTCGCTCTCTCTGTGTCCCTGGCTCTCTGTGTCCCTCACTCTCTCTCTGCCCCTCGCTCTCTCTGTGTCCCTCGCTCTCTGTGCCTCTCGCTCTCTGTGCCTCTCACTCTCTGTGTCCCTCGCTCTCTGTGTCCCACACTCTCTGTGTCCCACACTCTCTGTGTCCCTTGCCCTTTGTGTCCCTCGCTCTCTGTGTCCCTCACTCTTTGTGTCCTTCAAGCTCTGTGCTACTCGCTCTCTGTGTCCCTCGCTCTCTGTGTCCCACACTCTCTGTGTCCCTCGCTCTGTGAGTCCCTCGCTCTGTGAGTCCCTCACTCTCTGTGTCCCTCACTCTCTGTGTCCCACACTCTCTGTGTCCCACACTCTCTGTGTCCCTCGCTCTCTGTGTCCCTCGTGCTCTGTGTCCCTCGCTCTTTGTGTCCCTCGCTGTCTCTGTGTCCCTCGCGCTCTCTGTGTAGCTCGGTCTGTGACCCTCGCTCTGTCTGTGTCCCTCCCTTTCTGTGTGTCCCTCGCTCCCTCTGTGTCCCTGGCTCTATGTGTCCCTCGCTCTCTCTCTGCTCTCTGTGTCCCTTGCTCTCTGTGTCCCACACTCTCTGTGTCCCACACTCTCTGTGTCCCTTGCCCTTTGTGTCCCTCGCTCTCTGTGTCCCTCATTCTTTGTATCCCTCATGCTCTGTGCTACTCGTTCTCTGTGTCCCTCGCTCTCTGTGTCCCACACTCTCTGTGTCCCTCGCTCTGTGTGTCCCTCACTCTCTGTGTCCCTCACTCTCTGTGTCTCTCGCTCTCTGTGTCCCACACTCTCTGTGTCCCTCGCTCTCTCTGTGTCCCTCGCGCTCTCTGTGTAGCTCGGTCTGTGACCCTCTCTCTGTCTGTGCCCCTCCCTTTCTGTGTGTCCCTCGTTCTCGCTGTGTCCCTCGCGCTCTCTGTGTCCCTCGCTCTCTCTGTGTCCCTCACTCTCTCTGTGTCCCTCGCTCTCCCTGAGTCGCTCACTCTCTCTGTGTCCCTTGCTCTCTCTGTGTCCCTCGCTCTCTGTGTCCCTCGCTCTCTCTGTGTCCCTCCCTCTCTCTGTGTCCCTCGCTCTCGCTGTGTCGCTCACTCTCGGTGTACCTCACTCTCTCTGTGTCCCTCACTCTCTGTGTTCCTCACTCTCTGTGTCCCTCTCTCTCTCTGTGTCCCTCACTCACTCTCTGTCCCTCACTCTCTCTGTGGCCCTCACTCTCTGTGTCCCTGTCTCTCTCTGTGTCCCTCGCTCTCTGTGTCCCTCGCTCTCTGTGTCCCTCACTCTCTCTGTGTCCCTCACCATCTGTGTCTCTCGCTCTCTCTGTGTGTCCCTCGCTCTCTGTGTCCCTCGCTCTCTGTGTCCCTCACTCTCTGTGCCCCTCACTCTCTGTGTGTCCCTCACTCTCTGTGTCCCTCGCGTTCTGTGCGTCCCTCGCTCTCTCTGGGTCCCTCGCTCCCTCTGGGTCCCTCACTCTCTCTGTGTCCCTCACTCTCTGTGTCCCTCGCTCTCTGTGTCCCTCGCTCTCTGTGTCATCCGCTCGCTCTGTGTTCCTCGCTCTCTTTGTGTCCCTCACTCTCTCTGTGTCTCTCACTCTCTCTGTGTCCCACACTCTCTCTGTGTGTCCCTCGCTCTCTGTGTCCCTCGCTCTCTCTGTGTGTCCCTTGCTCTCTGTGTCCCTCGCTCTCTCTGTGTCCCTGGCTCTGTCTGTGTGTCCCTCACTCTCTGTGTCCCACACTCTCTCTTGTGTCACTCACTCTCTCTGTGTCCCACACTCTCTCTGTGTGTCCCTGGCTCTCTGTGTCCCTCGCTCTCTCTCTGCCCCTCGCTCTCTCTGTGTCCCTCGCTCTCTGTGCCTCTCACTCTCTGTGTCCCTCGCTCTCTGTGTCCCACACTCTCTGTGTCCCACACTCTCTGTGTCCCTTGCCCTTTGTGTCCCTCGCTCTCTGTGTCCCTCACTCTTTGTGTCCTTCAAGCTCTGTGCTACTCGCTCTCTGTGTCCCTCGCTCTCTGTGTCCCACACTCTCTGTGTCCCTCGCTCTGTGAGTCCCTCGCTCTGTGAGTCCCTCACTCTCTGTGTCCCTCACTCTCTGTGTCCCACACTCTCTGTGTCCCACACTCTCTGTGTCCCTCGCTCTCTGTGTCCCTCGTGCTCTGTGTCCCTCGCTCTTTGTGTCCCTCGCTGTCTCTGTGTCCCTCGCGCTCTCTGTGTAGCTCGGTCTGTGACCCTCGCTCTGTCTGTGTCCCTCCCTTTCTGTGTGTCCCTCGCTCCCTCTGTGTCCCTGGCTCTCTGTGTCCCTCGCTCTCTCTCTGCTCTCTGTGTCCCTTGCTCTCTGTGTCCCACACTCTCTGTGTCCCACACTCTCTGTGTCCCTTGCCCTTTGTGTCCCTCGCTCTCTGTGTCCCTCATTCTTTGTATCCCTCATGTTCTGTGCTACTCGTTCTCTGTGTCCCTCGCTCTCTGTGTCCCACACTCTCTGTGTCCCTCGCTCTGTGTGTCCCTCACTCTCTGTGTCCCTCACTCTCTGTGTCTCTCGCTCTCTGTGTCCCACACTCTCTGTGTCCCTCGCTCTCTCTGTGTCCCTCGCGCTCTCTGTGTAGCTCGGTCTGTGACCATCTCTCTGTCTGTGCCCCTCCCTTTCTGTGTGTCCCTCGTTCTCGCTGTGTCCCTCGCGCTCTCTGTGTCCCTCGCTCTCTCTGTGTCCCTCACTCTCTCTGTGTCCCTCGCTCTCCCTGAGTCGCTCACTCTCTCTGTGTCCCTTGCTCTCTCTGTGTCCCTCGCTCTCTGTGTCCCTCGCTCTCTCTGTGTCCCTCCCTCTCTCTGTGTCCCTCGCTCTCGCTGTGTCGCTCACTCTCGGTGTACCTCACTCTCTCTGTGTCCCTCACTCTCTGTGTTCCTCACTCTCTGTGTCCCTCTCTCTCTCTGTGTCCCTCACTCACTCTCTGTCCCTCACTCTCTCTGTGGCCCTCACTCTCTGTGTCCCTGACTCTCTCTGTGTCCCTCGCTCTCTGTGTCCCTCGCTCTCTGTGTCCCTCACTCTCTCTGTGTCCCTCACCATCTGTGTTTCTCGCTCTCTCTGTGTGTCCCTCGCTCTCTGTGTCCCTCGCTCTCTGTGTCCCTCACTCTCTGTGCCCCTCACTCTCTGTGTGTCCCTCACTCTCTGTGTCCCTCGCGTTCTGTGCGTCCCTCGCTCTCTCTGGGTCCCTCGCTCCCTCTGGGTCCCTCACTCTCTCTGTGTCCCTCACTCTCTGTGTCCCTCGCTCTCTGTGTCCCTCGCTCTCTGTGTCATCCGCTCGCTCTGTGTTCCTCGCTCTCTGTGTGTCCCTCACTCTCTCTGTGTCTCTCACTCTCTCTGTGTCCCACACTCTCTCTGTGTGTCCCTCGCTCTCTGTGTCCCTCGCTCTCTCTGTGTGTCCCTTGCTCTCTGTGTCCCTCGCTCTCTCTGTGTCCCTGGCTCTGTCTGTGTGTCCCTCACTCTCTGTGTCCCACACTCTCTCTTGTGTCACTCACTCTCTCTGTGTCCCACACTCTCTCTGTGTGTCCCTCACTCTCTGTGTCCCTCGCTATCTCTGTGTGTCCCTCGCTCTCTGTGCCCCTCACTCTCTCTGTGTCCCTCCCTTTCTGTGTGTCCCTCGCTCTCTCTCTGTCCCTCGCTCTGTCTGTGTCCCTCGCTCTGTCTGTGTCCCTCTCTCTGTGTCCCTCACTCTCTCTGTGTCCCTCACTCTCTCTGTGTGTCCCTCGCTCTCTGTGTCCCTCGCTCTCTCTGTTTCCCTCGCTCTCTGTGTCACTCGCTCTCTGTGTCCCTCTCTCGCTGCGTCCCTCATTCTCTCTCGCTGTGTCCATCACTCTCTCGCTGCGTCTTTCTCTCTCTCTCTCTCTCTGCGTCCCTCACACTCTCTCTCTGTCCCTCACTCTCTCTTGCTGTGTCCCTCACTCTCTCTCGCTGTGTCCCTCACTCTGTCTCGCTGCGTCCCTCACACTCTCTCTCTGTCCCTCACTCTCTCTTGCTGTGTCCCTCACTCTCGCTCTCGCTGTGTCCCTCACTCTCTCTCGCTGTGTCCCTCATTCTCTCTCTCGCTGCGTCCCTCACTCTCTCTCGCTGCGCCCCTTACTCTCTCTCTCTCTGTGTCCCTCACTCTCTCTCGCTGTGTCCATCACTCTCTCTCGCTGTGTCCCTCACTCTCTCGCTGTGTCCCTCACTCTCTCTCGCTGTGTCCCTCATTCTCTCGCTGTGTCCCTCACTCTCTCTCGTTGTGTCCATCACTCTCTCTCGCTGTGTCCCTCACTCTCTCTCTCGCTGTGTCCCTCACTCTCTCTCTCTGCGTCCCTCACTCTCTCTCGCTGTGTCCCTCACTCTCTCTCGCTGTGTCCCTCACTCTCTCTCGCTGTGTCCCTCACTCTCTCTCGCTGTGTCCCTCACTCTCTCTCGCTGTGTCCCTCACTCTCTCTCGCTGTGTCCCTCACTCTCTCTCGCTGTGTCCCTCACTCTCTCTCGCTGTGTCCCTCACTCTCTCTCTCTGTGTCCCTCACTCTCTCTCGCTGTGCCCCTCACTCTCTCTCTCGCTGTGTCCCTCACTCTCTCTCTCGCTGTGTCCCTCACTCTCTCTCTCTGTGTCCCTCACTCTCTCTCGCTGTGTCCCTCACTCTCTCTCGCTGTGTCCCTCACTCTCTCTCGCTGTGCCCCTCACTCTCTCTCTCGCTGTGTCCCTCACTCTCTCTCTCGCTGTGTCCCTCACTCTCTCTCGCTGTGACCCTCACTCTCTCTCACTGTGTCCCTCACTCTCTCTCGCTGTGTCCCTCACTCTGTCTCGCTGTGTCCCTCACTCTCTCTCGCTGTGTCCCTCACTCTCTCTCGCTGTGTCCCTCACTCTCTCTCGCTGCGTCCCTCACTCTCTCGCTGTGTCCCTCACTCTCGCTCGCTGTGTCCCTCACTCTCTCTCGCTGTGTCCCCCACTCTCTCTCTCTAGCTGTGTCCCTCACTCTCTCTCGCTGCATCCCTCACTTTCTCTCGCTGCGTCCCTCACTTTTTCTCGCTGTGTCCCTCACTCTCTCTCGCTGTGTCCCTCACTCTCTCTCTGCATCCCTCACTCTCTCTCTCGCTGAGTCCCTCACACTCTCTCTCGCTGAGTCCCTCACTCTCTCTCTCGCTGTGTCCCTCACTCTCTCTCGCTGCGCCCCTCACTCTCTCTCTCTCTGTCCCTCACTCTCTCTCGCTGTGATCCTCACTCTCTCTCTCTCTGCCCCTCACTCTCTCTCGCTGCGCCCCTCACTCTCTCTCTCTCTGCGTCCCTCACACTCTCTCGCTGTGTCCCTCACTCTATCTCGCTGTGTCCCTCACTCTCTCTTGCTGCGACCCTCACCCTCTCTCGCGATGTCCCTCACTCTCTCGCTGCGTCCCTCACTCTCTCTCGCTGCGTCCCTCACTCTCTCTCGCTGTGTCCCTCACTCTCTCGCTGCGTCTTTCTCTCTCTCTTGCTGTGTCCCTCACTCTCTCTCGCGATGTCCCTCACTCTCTCGCTGCGTCTTTCTCTCTCTCTCGCTGTGTCCCTCACTCTCTCTCGCTGCGTCCCTCACTCTCTCTCGCTGCGTCCCTCACACTCTCTCTCTGTCCCTCACTCTCTCTCGCTGTGTCCCTCACTCTCTCTCGCTGTGTCCATCACTCTCTCTCGCTGTGTCCCTCACTCTCTCTCGCTGCGTCCCTCACTCTCTCTCGCTGCGTCCCTCACACTCTCTCTCTGTCCCTCACTCTCTCTCGCTGTGTCCCTCACTCTCTCTCGCTGTGTCCCTCACTCTCTCGCTGTGTCCCTCACTCTCTCTCTCTGTGTCCCTCACTCTCTCTCGCTGTGTCCCTCACTCTCTCGCTGTGTCCCTCACTCTCTCTCGCTGTGTCCCTCACTCTCTCTCGCTGCGTCCCTCACTCTCTCTCGCTGTGTCCATCACTCTCTCTCGCTGTGTCCCTCACTCTCTCGCTGTGTCCCTCACTATCTCTCGCTGTGTCCCACACTCTCTCTCGCTGCGTCCCTCACTCTCTCTCGTTGTGTCCCTCACTCTCTCTCGTTGTGTCCCTCACTCTCTCTCGCTGTGTCCCTCACTATCTCTCGCTGTGTCCCTCACTCTCTCTCGCTGTGTCCCTCACTCCCTCTCGCTGTGTCCCTCACTATCTCTCGCTGTGTCCCACACTCTCTCTCGCTGCGTCGCTCACTCTCTCTCGTTGTGTCCCTCACTCTCTCTCGTTGTGTCCCTCACTCTCTCTCGTTGTGTCCCTCACTCTCTCTCGCTGTGTCCCTTACTGTCTCTCGCTGTGTCCCTCACTCTCTCTCGCTGTGTCCCTCACTCTCTCTCGCTGTGTCCCTCACTCTCTCTCGCTGTGTCCCTCACTCTCTCTCTCTGTGTCCCTCACTCTCTCTCGCTGTGTCCCTCACTCTCGCTGTGTCCCTCACTCTCTCTCACTGTGTCCCTCACTCTCTCTCGCTGTGTCCCTCACTCTCTCTCGCTGTGCCCCTCACTCTCTCTCGCTGTGCCCCTCACTCTCTCTCGCTGTGTCCCTCACTCTCTCTCGCTGCGTCCCTCACTCTCTCGCTGTGTCCCTCACTCTCTCTCGCTGCGTCCCTCACTCTCTCTCTCTGTCCCTCACTCTCTCTCGCTGTGTCCCTCACTCTCTCTCTCGCTGTGTCCCTCACTCTCTCTCGCTGCGTCCCTCACTCTCTCTCGCTGTGTCCCTCACTCTCTCTCGCTGTGTCTCTCACTCTCTCTCTCTCGCTGTGTCCCTCACTCTCTCTCGCTGTGTCCCTCACTCTCTCTCGCTGCATCCCTCACTTTCTCTCGTTGCGTCCCTCACTTTTTCTCGCTGTGTCCCTCACTCTCTCTCGCTGCGTCCCTCACTCTCTCTCGCTGCGTCCCTCACTCTCTCTCGCTGCGTCCCTCACTCTCTCTCGCTGTGTCCCTCACTCTCTCTCGCTGTGTCCCTCACTCTCTCTCGCTGTGTCCCTCACTCTCTCTCGCTGCATCCCTCACTTTCTCTCGTTGCGTCCCTCACTTTTTCTCGCTGTGTCCCTCACTCTCTCTCGCTGCGTCCCTCACTCTCTCTCGCTGTGTCCCTCACTCTCTCGCTGTGTCCCTCACTCTCGCTCGCTGTGTCCCTCACTCTCTCTCGCTGTGTCCCCCACTCTCTCTCTCGCTGTGTCCCTCACTCTCTCTCGCTGCGTCCCTCACTCTCTCTCGCTGCGTCCCTCACTCTCTCTCGCTGTGTCTCTCACTCTCTCTCGCTGTCTCCCTCAGTCTCTCTCTGCATCCCTCACTCTCTCTCGCTGTGCCCCTCACTCTCTCTCTGCATCCCTCACTCTCTCTCTCGCTGAGTCCCTCACACTCTCTCTCGCTGAGTCCCTCACTCTCTCTCTCGCTATGTCCCTCACTCTCTCTCGCTGCGCCCCTCACTCTCTCTCTCTCTCTGTCCCTCACTCTCTCTCGCTGTGATCCTCACTCTCTCTCTCTCTGTCCCTCACTCTCTCTCGCTGCGCCCCTCACTCTCTCTCTCTCTGCGTCCCTCACACTCTCTCGCTGTGTCCCTCACTCTATCTCGCTGTGTCCCTCACTCTCTCTTGCTGCGACCCTCACTCTCTCTTGCTGCGACCCTCACCCTCTCTCGCTGTGTCCCTCACTCTCTCGCTGCGTCCCTCACTCTCTCTCGCTGCGTCCCTCACTCTCTCTCGCTGTGTCCCTCACTCTCTCTCGCTGTGTCTCTCACTCCCTCTCGCTGTGTCCCTCACTCTCTCTGTGTCCCTCACTCTCTCTCGCTGTGCCCCTCATTCTTTCTTGCTGTGTCCCTCACTTTCTCTCTCTGTGTCCCTCACTCTCTGTCGCTGTGTCCCTCACTCTCTCTCTCTCTGTCCCTCACTCTCTCTCGCTGTGTGCCTCACTCTCGCTCTCGCTGTGTCCCTCACTCTCTCTCGCTGTGTCTCTCACTCTCTCTCGCTGCGTCCCTCACTCTCTCTCTGTGTCCCTCACTCTCTCTCTCTGTGTCCCTCACTCTCTCTCGCTGTGTCCCTCACTCTCTCTTGCTGTGTCCCTCACTCTCTCTTGCTGTGTCCCTCACTTTCTCTCTCTGTGTCCCTCACTTTCTCTCTTGCTGCGTCCCTCACTCTCTCTCTCGCTGTGTCCCTCACTCTCTCTTGCTGTGTCCCTCACTCTCTCTCTGTGTCCCTCACTCTCTCTCGCTGTGCCCCTCACTCTATCTCGCTGTGTCCCACACTCTCTCTTGCTGTGTCCCTCACTCTCTCTTGCTGTGTCCCTCACTTTCTCTCTCTGTGTCCCTCACTTTCTCTCTTGCTGCGTCCCTCACTCTCTCTCTCGCTGTGTCCCTCACTCTATCTCGCTGTGTCCCTCACTCTCTCTCTGTGTCCCTCACTCTCTCTCTCTGTGTCCCTCACTCTCTCTCGCTGTGCCCCTCACTCTCTCTCGCTGTGTCCCACACTCTCTCTTGCTGTGTCCCTCACTCTCTCTCTGTGTCCCTCACTCTCTCTCGCTGTGTCCCTCACTCTCTCTCTCTGTGTCCCTCACTCTCTCTCGCTGCGTCCCTCACTCTCTCTCGCTGTGTCCCTCACTCTCTCGCTGTGTCCCTCACTGTCTCTCGCTGTGTCCCTCACTCTCTCTCGCTGTGCCCCTCACTCTCTCTCGCTGTGTCCCTCTCTCTCTCTCGCTGCGTCCCTCACTCTCTCGCTGTGTCCCTCACTCTCTCTCTCTGTGTCCCTCACTCTCTCTCGCTGTGCCCCTCACTCTCTCTCGCTGTGTCCCTCACTCTCTCTCTCTGTGTCCCTCACTCTCTCTCGCTGTGCCCCACACTCTCTCTTGCTGTGTCCCTCACTCTCTCTCTCTTGCCTGAAGTGCCACAAATGTTGTCAAGTGCAGTGCGAGGCGTACCTCAATGTTTCAGTCTTACTGAGAAACTGTCTGCCCACCGGACAACATTTCTGTACAATAGGATTGAAGCACAAGTTCAAATAGTTTTGTTTCAAAGTTTAAAATACCCAGTCATTTTTCTGTGCAGCTTTCGGAATCTGTCAGTGGAATTTAGGTTATACAGGCAAATGTTAACAAGAGTATTGGGAACGGATTGGAAGTTTTGATGGAGATATTCCTGCATTATGGAAATGTGTGAGATCTATTTAGGGTTGGGGAATGGATTGATCAAAGGATGTATTTTTTTGTTATCTATATCAGACTGACAGCCTTGAAGATTCACAACTTCCATGTGCTGAGAGAAAGGATTGATTAACCAAGGCCTATTATTCAAATGCTTCAGACAAGTGACAAAACAACAGTAACAGAGAATATACAAACAGAGACAAGCAGACACCTGTAATCGGAGCTTAAACTTCACGTTTGAATGTGAAGGGCTGAAATAAACAAGAGTCCACCCTGGGATTCGGTGCAATTTGAGTTCTGCTTTTCCATAAAATAAATATAACTATCTGCAATGAAAAATTCTTTGGACAGGACAGAGGGATTTTGACTGTATTTAAGCCCAGACAGTATTTGTGTTGTGAGTGTTTGATGGGCAGTGTAGATGGAGCTTTACTCTGAAACACTGGAATTCAGTCTCAGGGCTGATTTAATCACATGCTTCAGAATAATAATTGATATAGTACTTCTCGTGTGTGTCTCAGTGACAGCTGTGAAACATGTACAACACAATCTCATCCTGTTTCTGTGTCTCTCTCTGAAATTAGCTGGTCCATTTCCTAAATTACTCCTGTCTAGATTTCAAAAGGGCTCCATTGCCTGTGAAGCAGTTTGTGATACCCAAAGGTTATGAAAAGTGCTTTAGAAAAGTCTGTCCCCAAGCTGCTGTGAGGATGTTCAGAGTCAGTGTGTGACTTGGGTCACACACAGGCCAGATTCACCTCTCCAAGTTAAAGGTGGAGAATGGATCTCGCTCCATTTGAAAGATGAATTGACGCAGCCTGTCTGAGTTTGTGTCTGTGTGTGAGTTTGTGTTTGTCTGTCCACGTGTTTGTGTGTCTGGGGTGGGGTGGGAGGTTGTGTGTGTGACTCATTACGCGGCACGGTAGCACAGTGGGTAGCACTGTGGCTTCACCGCTCCAGGGTCCTGGGTTCGATTCCCGGCATGTTCTTCCTGTGTCTGTGTGGGTTTCCTCCGGGAGCTCCGGTTTCCTCCCACAAGTCTGAAAGACGTGCTGTTAGGTAATTTGGACATTCTGAATTCTCCCTCTGTGTACACGAACAGGCGACGCTGTGTGGCGACTAGGGGCTTTGCACAGTAACTTCATTGCAGTGTTAATGAAAGCCTACTTGTGACAATAAAGATTATTATACATGTTCGTCCCACAGGCTCTCACCCTGGGTACATGGTAGTCAGCACTCCAAAAGGGTTAATTGTAGTGTCCACAGCAGTGTGGTGTAATGTAGTATTAACTGGTACAAGAGCTTAGAGGTAAACAGTGACGGGGACAACTGCTGTGATCACTGGGAAAGGAGCTAATGTGTTCTCACTATGGATGAGAACGGTTATATATTACAAGGCAATATTCACAATGACATTCTCTAATGCAGTAATATTTCTGACACCGTGTAGAGCAGCATTTACAGCGACTGATGCTGCAGGGAAATAAATTCATCCAGGGCTTTGTATCGGATTATTAAAATAGGTTATTGATTAAGGTGGTCTAGTCGCTAAGGCAGGCTCGATCAGCTGAATGGCCCATTCCTGTTCCTATGTACCTCTCCTGGGAGTATTTGGTGAGGACAGATGTAGAGGGAGCTACATCTGGACAATTTTGGACGCTAAGAGCAATTTATCATGGCCAATCCACCTAACTTGCACATCTTTGGACTGTGGGAGGAAACCGGAGCACCCGGAGGAAACCCACGCACACACGGGGAGGATGTGCAGACTCCGCACAGAGAGTGACCCAAGACGGAATCGAACCTGGGACCCTGGAGCTGTGAAGCAATTGTGCTATCCACAATGCTACCATGCTGCCCCAGAGCTTTGCTCTGTATCTCACCCTGTGCTGTACCTGTCCTGGGAATGTTTGATGGGAACAGTGTAGAGGGAGCTTTACTCTGTATCTAACCCCGTGCTGTACCTGTCCTGGGAGTGTTTGATGGGGACTGTGTAGAGGGAGCTTTACTCTGTATCTAATCCTGTGCTGTACCTGTTCTGGGAGTGTTTGATGGGGACAGTGTAGAGGGAGCTTTACTCTGTATCTAATCCTGTGCTGTACCTGTCCTGGGAGTGTTTGATGGGGACTGTATAGAGGGAGCTTTACACTGTATCTAACCCCGTGCTGTACTTGTCCTGGGAGTGTTTGATGGGGACAGATCAGAGGGAGCTTTACTCTGTATATACCATCGTACTGGAGCTGTCCTGGGAGTGTTTGATGGGGACAGTTTAGCGGGATGTGTAATCTGTATGTAACCCCATGATGTACTTTTGCAAACAGTGTTTGATGGAGATTCTGAACCTTGAAATAATGTATTCTGTTAGTCTCCCCATCTTCTCTGTCTCTGCATCTCTCTATCTCTCTCTGGGAATCTGTCTTAACAAATCCACGATCAGCAGTCAGCCATTTTAAATTACTGAACGGTGGCCATTTTATGTGAGCGCAACACTGAGACAATTCGGACAGTTGTCCAAGTTAGTGTCAAACAAAAACTGAAGGAAAGAGCCGTATTTAAACGGTGATATGTTGGGCAATGTGGATGTACAAATGGACCTTGTACACCAGTCATTGAAAGTGGAGAGGGGGTGCAGCACGCAGTTAAGAAGGCCAATGATATGTTGGCCTTCATTGAAAGAGGGATTTGAGTTCAGAAGTGGAGATGTCTTTCTGCAGTTACACAAGCCCTTGGTCAGACCACACCTGGAGTAGTGT